>NW_016920754.1:96954-228304 GCF_001483705.2 Eufriesea mexicana
ATATTACATATATATTATATATTAGTAGATTTATAACTGTTTGTATTTTTTTGAGTGCGTTACCACATCCAATCAAGGTAAAAACAATATAGCAAAATGTTTCTTCTCCTTTCTATATTGTTTAGAGAGAAAAACATTTATAGTTACCATCCTGTTTTTTGAAGCAGTAATACCTGTATATACTGTGCACTTGAAAAGTATATTATAGTGCATTGTTAAAAATAATGATAAATTGAAAAAAATAAAATGTTGAAGACAAACGTGCGCGCGCGCGTATATATGTATATAAGAGAGGATTAGAGTTTTGTTACTGAAAGATATTTTAGTGTTTGTAAATTTGATTACATTTGCAAACTAATACCGTTTGATGGTAAAATCAGGAGCGTAATGTAGCTTTATAATTTTTATACTCTTTTTGGTTTGATGTTAATTGCGAACTAAGATTCTAATTTGGGTTTCTGATTCGTCCTGTTTTGTAAGGCAATAATTTGATGACTCAGGTTTTGAACACTAGTCTAAAACATTTTGATAAGTCCTATTTTTATATTCAAGTCGAATCAGTGAGTCAAAGCTAAGAATTTGCACAACAGAATTGGTATTGAATAAATTTAATTTGTGCTTATTCGGATATATATGATGACTTTGATGATTAGAATAAAAGAGATAGAAGCTGTGATTTTTAATTTACCTGTATTATTGATTGAGCTTGGTATTTAAAAATTGCTTTAAAATATTTCTTTAAATCTTTTTATTAAGATATCTGTTTTCAACTTTCGTATCTTGAAGTAGAAACAAGCAGAAAAATTCGAGTTGATAGAGCCTTGTTGTTGATAAAGGCTAAATTAATTAGATTTGATTGTACTTAATATGACTTCAGAATTATAAATTGTAACAAAGAAAATATCAATATATGAATTGTTAAAATGTATTGAATTATAATGTTTGTAAAATATGTGTATATGTATATACATATATACATTCATGAATAAAGTTAACAAATAATATTTTTGTATTTTTGAGTTTACCTTAAAACTTTACATTTGTTCACTAACTTAATTATAAAAATTAGTACCTTAATTCGTTAACCTTTCTTTATCCCACCTTTTGTTCCTCTGTAATCGTTATTATGGGACATACAAATTGAACAAGTGCAAGAAACTGGCACAGCAATTTGTTTTTTGAAAGTTCGGTAGTTTTCACAAGTTAATTCAATATTCAGAGATTTATACTCTGTTGGTTGACAGCATTGACAATTAACTGCTTGACTCCAATTGTCTATAATTGAAAGAACCAAATGTATAAAATAAATAGTATTTTAAATCAATTGATTAAGTATGAACTATTTTGTTTAATGATTACTTATTCAGACATTACTGTATTTCTTTGATCTCACCTGTCTCAAAATAAGTGGTAGATTCACATTTACCACGACACTCCGTAACTCCATCAATGGGCTCTAAATTTTTACAAATACCATATATTTGATTTTTTATACTGAACATGCCAACAGTATTTTGTGGTTCTAATACATCAGCAGCACAAGCATCAACCTTATAGTCATATGTTAGATTACACATTTTGCAGCAATTTTGTACATAAATTGAGGTAACAGGGCAATTACTTATATCAGGACAGATTACAGAACTGCTACTGATAACTAATTGTTCTCCTTGATCCATACAAGTAAAAGAAGTGCAATTGTCAGTAGAATGCCAAGTTGCATTAGGCTCATACAATATATCCCCAACCACACAATAAGCTTGTCTACATTTTCCACAACATTCACCTTCCTTTTCCTCATATATCCAACCAAGAGCACAGTTTTTATTACAAATTTCCATTTCCTTTGACTTTGTTGTATTGATCTCTAGTACACAAACTTCTGTAACACATTTATCATCTAAGGATTTCCACTTATCTCCAGGTTTATATATAATATCATTATAGCGACAACCAGTTTTAATAAATTGTGGACAGCACTGGCCTGAAATGTATTGTTTTTCTATCTCAAATTCAATCTCTTCCCAAGAATCTATCTCTGGACACTTCTCTGTGAAGGTTTCTACATAAACACTTTCATTATTGAATCTGCAGGAATATTTAGTACAAAAATCAGAAGAGATCAATTCTTCTCCTACGTTTATTACTTGATTGTTGACTATACAAGCTACTGGAATGCATCGTCCACAGCAAGTGGTGCTCTTATTATTTGTAGATTGGTATTCAAAGCCAAAATCACAAGTAGTAGTACATTCTTGCACTTTCACTTGTTTCTGGATATTATTTTTATCTTTGATGCATTGTATTAAAATGCAACTATCTTCAAAATCTGGTTGCCAAATGTCACCAACATTATATATTTTATCTTCATCTTTACAAGCTGTTCTTTCAAAATTAGGACAGCATTTATCTTCTATGAATACTTCTTCTATAACATAGTCTGATATATCTGGGTGGTCCATAACTCCAAGACACTCTATTACAGAACACTTTGGTTTAGGTCCTTCTTCAGAAGATTCACAAATGCAAGAAGTACATTTTCCATCCATCCATTGTTCTCCAAGTTCCTTTGTCACTGTGTGTTCTGTCATTTCTATGTTTGTCTCTGATTCAATACTATAAAAACATAAGTCTTTTGATGGAATGCATTCATATGTGGCACAGCAAGCATTCCACTCTATATTAGATTTTAGCTCATAGTATTTTTTGCAAGATGGTCCTGGAGGACAAGTCTGAGGATCGCATATGATCATAGACCTTGGACAGCAACCAGAGGTGTTTGTTACCTGCACAAATCCAGGCTGTAGTTCATCAACTTCCAGTACAACTTCATTGACATTTGGACATTCTGATAATAGTACACATTCGCAGATGAACTTTTTGCATCCATCTGAATCTATGGATACCTTTGTAGTTTGTCCATAGCCACATTCAGGAATTTGAGGTTCTTCAGAGCAAAATTGTGTCACATTAGATACTGTTGTTGGAATACAAAGGTACTTAGGACAGCAATCTTCTTCTGTCCCATTAATAATCATAGGTGACATATTTTCTTCACAAATGGTATTTACTGCTGGACACTCTGTTTTTTCGCAACTAATGGTCCTTTTATTGCAAGTGCAATGTGTACAGACATCGGGGAACCATATATCACCTTCAATGTGTCCTTTTTCGTCGCATAACAAGCATTTTTCTTTTGAAACGCAAGTGCCATTGTGCATGATTAAATTTTGAGGACAGAAACAACCTTCTTCATAATTTTTTGTGCATGTAGCATCACTGACTTTGTTGATTGTATCGCAAGTTTCTTTACATATGGAACCACAAGGTTGATACACTAAATCTGGGAAAAGAGAACAATACTTTAGTTAATAAAATTTAAATTTATTATAAGAATTATAATAGATATATAAGAAAGAGATGCTTACATGGAGGACAAGTGTAAGGACATATTTCATTACTTCTCCAACTCAAACACACTCCCATTTGCTGGCACTTTCTTGAATATATTTCAAAACTATCACAATAAGTTCCTCCGGAGCATAAATTATCTTGACAGGCTATTAAATATGGCATTGGATCAACAAGATTATGACATATGCCAAAATCTGTTATATCTAATAATTTCCTGCATGGATCTTGATCTGCTGGTGGTACAATGCATTCACTCTGATTATTGGAAACACATGCAGTTATATCTATGTTGTCACCAACTGGAGACTTTATGACCAACCAATTTGTACCAAAATTTTGCATGTCATCTGTAATCTATTTATTAATACATTAATGTTATTAGTTATTTTTAATTTTCCTACTTATTGTATTAAGAAAATGATTATACTTCTCCATCTTGTTGTTTTAAGTCATCCTCTGGATCTTCATTACAGTTACCACACAGACCTTCCATAGAACCTCCAAAGATATGTGAAGGGACAGTTAAACTGAATGCAAAATTGGGTTGATAGCTGATGATCTCTAACTGAATAGAAGGTATCAATAATCGCAATTTTTTTGAAGATGCCTGTTCTAGGATCAACCAGGACGCATTGAAAGAAAGTTCATATATTTTTGAACCATCCAGTTCTACTTCAAATTCAAGAGTAGGTACACTCTCTTTAATTATAATTATATGATCTTGATAAAGTATTATGATTGCTTTTGTACATGTTCCAGTGTCACAGATTCTATTTGACACCAAAACTTGATAAGTATAACCTTCATTTTCTCTTCTATTTTCAATAATATCTCTCGATACAATATATGTACAATTTCCGTTGAATTTAACGTTTTTTCTATCAAAGCTGATAAATTCAGAGTTTCCTAACCATTCACAGATGCAATCTTTACAATGTGTAGGAGGTACACACTCATTCCCATTACGCACTGTACCATCAGGACAAAAGCAACCAGAGAAACATGCTCCCTGCATCACTGGACATGGGTCTATCTGTTGCAAGTTGTCACAACTAGTCTCACACTTATTCCTGCAATAAAATTAATTGTAGAAATAGATTAAACCATTGAATTGGTCAATCTTAATATACCTAAAGCAGTCTTTGTGAATGAGAGGCCTAATGCAAGTAGCTGGACAGTCGTGAATGCTTCTCCAAGTGGACAAGTCTAAATTTAAGTCACTAGCTTGACATTCGGTGACAAAATTGGTTAATAAACTACATCGACAGTCATCATATGTACGATTGCTGCGTAAACAGTTGCATGTACTTTCCAAGCAACTAGATACAAATTTTTCTAAATCTATATTGTTAGAACATTCTGCCAATGAAGTATCTTTCACTGTGGTACAGATATCCCAACTTTTTGCTTGTAAGTCATGTGGACATACCTTAAAAATTAAATAAATTTATTATTCTGTTATGATATAAATATTAGTATATATTGTCAAACCTTTGAATCACATTCTGGAACTTCTTCCATAGCCCAACTGTTCCCAAATTCTACAGTACTTCGAGCCTGACTACCATCAGGCAATTGTCTGTCATTCATAGGGTACCCATCAAAATACCCACATAAACCATCTACTTGACGAGCCAATTTAGATGAAACTCCTATTTTGACGTTTGAATTAGTATCCCATATTATCCAAAATCCATAATGATTGGATATCAAATAAATAACATCTCCAATAATTGATATTTTGAAAGGACGATATTTATTATTAATTCTAGCAATCTGATTTGGTGTAAAACTGTACTCATTGATATCCACATGCATGTCAGGGTATAGAACAATCACATCTGTGTTCAGAATCACAGCTAAAACTTTAATACATTGGCCAGTATGTGAGTCACATTGCTTTTCCACTGTAAAAACCATAATGTAAATCATAATTCTGGAACTAAAATTAATTTTATCTTTAAATTAAATTGTTATAATTTTGACATGTAAAAGACTCACATGTGATATACCATTTATTAGCAAACATATCTCTGGTTAAAATGTGATTGCAAATATCATATTTGTATTCTAATTTATCAAAAGTATTAAATGTTCTTCCTGTCACATTGCAAATAACATCTTTTGATTCTGGAGGTTTACAAGTATATTTAGGACACTTTTGAAGCTTGTACATGCTCATTTTTTCATAAATTACAGTATAACCATGTGGACAAGATACTTCTGGACAGGTCTGAGGTTTGTTTTGATTAGAAATCATTGGTGGCTTAATTGGTACACAAGTAAACTGTGCACATTCTGTCTCATTTTTCAATTCCTCGTTCTCAGTGTGCTTTAAACGATGTTGCATAGATTTTCTAATAGAAAATATATTATGTTAGTCATCATTAAAATAAAATATGTAAAAACATATTTTATAATAGTACCTATGCCCTTTTCTTTTTGATGAACTCCTGTGTAGAGATTTTACTCCCTCATTTGTATCGAATGTAGTATAGTATTGAAACTTTTGAGTTGGTTTTAAAACTGTCTTGTATCCTCGTGGACAGATTGGATCCTGACACACTATTGGAGTAACTAAAACAATATATTAATATTATAATGGTTGCATGGAAGCAAATTTATTAAATTAATTTGTCAGTACTTGGAATTAGTGTAACGGTTAAATTTTCCATTTTCATTGCAGTAGTTTTTTCAGGTTGGATTGTAGGCTCTGGACAATCTTTTTCATCATCTGGGCAATCCTGGACACCATTGCACCATAAATTCTCATCAATACAAATGTCACTGGTTGGACAGTGACGTGTACCACTTGGACATTGTTTGCATACACAGTTACACAATTCATTAACTATTGCTCTTGTTTCTGACTCTTGACAGGGTTCACACTTCTTTGGTTGACAAAAAGAGCTGCCACCCAAGGTGCATATGCATTCTTGACAGTCTTCATTTACATATATTGCACCCACATTATATCTAAAAGCTTTGAACATTAAAATATATGAAAAAATATTATTTATTTAAAAAATATGTTGCTTACGGTATATGTCCAACTATACAAGGACATTCCTGTTTGCTAACACAAGTATTTCCATTCCACCAAAGAGGCTTTGTACAGTTACAGTTAATTTGTTCCTCAGTTGACACTCCTTTGCATATGTTACATTTTTCAAAGGTCTGTATCGTTGTTGATATTGTTTCCGCTTTTTCAGTGGTTGTTTCAATGGAAGCTGTAATGAATTAAACCCACGTAATAATATTCCAATATATATATACAATATTTACACTTACGATAGGGCAAGAAGCAACCGAGAATTTCGAGTTTAAGCCCTATTTGTTCGTGCCATTTAAACGGTTGTATTTTCAAATATCTTGCACTCAGTGGTCTGTCAAAATAATTTTTTTTTACGGTATCGGAGTCAAAATTGCCTAAGAATTCTCTTTCAAAACCATTATTGTCCATGACTGGATTCCATTGATAATCATCGTTACTATAAAATATCTTATAGACCGTGGTCCAGGTACCTTCACCACCTTTAGTAACAATTCCTGTTAAATTACGAGGTTCCAAGAAATCGATCTTTACAAATTGATGTGGATTATTTAGTTTGGGATGCCAGATACTCGGAGAAGATAATTTTAAGTTCGGTAATAAGTCGGTAGAAGAAGAGGATACTGAGATTTGTTGCAGGACAATTATACCATCATCCAATCCCATTGGTTCGTCACAAACTGAAAAAAATTAATAAAATTTGCAAGGTTTATAATCTTGTATGGTTTGTTTTCATTTAAAATTAAATACCTGGGGTTATAATTTTCTCTGTAACCATTGTAGTTACTGGAATACTCTCTGTTATGGGAACAATGGTGCTCACCATTTCCTGACAACCAAGCAATTCTACTTTCATAACTATACCATTATGCCAGGATAGTGGATTAATTCGAACTACTCGAGCTTCAATAGGCTCATAAAACTTCTGTTCAACTGGTTTAAATTGATCTACAGGTCCTCTAAACACTTGTGGCTTTTTTTTATCATCCATAACATATGAAAATGAATGCCCATTTTCTGAAAACAGAACTTTATAACTGGTAACAAATTTATTTTCTATTCTACTGCCTTGAACAATGATTCCATAAATAGGTAATGAGCGCTGGAACTCTATATTTAACCTAAAAATGATTGAATAAAAAATTAATTATTTTGAAGAATAAGATTTAATTTTATATTTACCATTGATTAGAAGTGGTATACTCAGGCTCCCAGAATTCAATGTTTCCACTTGATAATGCATTTTCGGGTTGGGACATGTAACCTTTGATACTACTAGCAGTAAATGAAACCTGATCATTTAAATACTGAATTAATGGAATAAAATTTCCACTGTCACAGTAAGCTGGTGGACTAACAGTACTTGATATTATAATTGTGTGATCCTCAGTCCTTCAATTTGCAAAAATGATCTTATTGTTAACAAATTATAATTCTATAAAATTAATAAGTGTACTCACAAAGGAGGGATTGAAAGGGTAGTTGCTTCCATAGGTGATTGTGTAATTGATTTTTCAGTGGTTATGTTGTTAATTACACTAACACATGAAGATCTGTCACAGGTATAATAATTGTTTATGCATTGACAGATTTCACATTCTGATTCCTTCTGAACACTACCAGAAATGACTGGGTAACCATTATGAGACCCACAATTACAATCAGCTTCGTCCACACAAGTCATTTTATCTTTCCACAATTTGTTTGGTGGACATAATGGTTTCCCCAATGGTACGCATCCTAATTTTTCAAATAATTCAATATTAATATTGAAAAATTCTTTTTTTCTTAAGAAAAGTATTAAATTAATGTACCTGGTATGCAATCAGATGTACCATTACAATTTCCTTCTTCTAGTAAAATATATCTATAATAATCACAAACCTTGTTGCAATTAACGGCACAATCACTCCATGTTTCCTCTTCTTTACAAGCTTCTGCAAAAGTATAATTTTTTTATGATATCAAAAGTGTTAATAAAATACTAAAAAGGATAAGAAAATATCGAACTTGTTGTTAGAACATTTTTTTCCAAGGTAGTTGATGTAGTAGTCTTGTATTTAATTTTATTACTTGTCCATTCGGTTCTACTTAGTGTTGTTTGTTCTACTGAACAATCTGATCTTAACAACATGACATTATCTGGCCAATCACAGACTTGTGTCTGAGGATTGTAAAACATATTTTCTCCGCAAGATTTCTCTACAAATTTGTTGCCATTTAATCCAGGAGTGCATTGATAAAATAGGTGACAATTTGTAGGATGAGGTTCATTTGATTGCTCCACATTGCATTCTTCATATATTATTTTCGTTGTATTTGATATTTCTATAACATAAATAGATCTTATTATTAGAGTAAAGTAATGATATCAATTTTTCCATAATACAGACCTGGTTCTTCTGTGGTAGTTGTTGAACATTGACATAAAACACTGATTTCAAAATCAATGCAAGGTAGATTAGGCTGAGACTGACAGTAAAGACCTTGTTCTAAACTGCATTCTACATCTAAACCAGTTTCTTTTGGTGTCAGGTGACCATTTACTGATCTACATTTTATGTCAATCATCTGATTCTTGTTACATATAGCAGATCCTTTAATGTTCATCTTTAAAATACCATATAAAGGTATAAAAATGATAAAATAATATAATTAAATCAATTAATAATAGAATAAAGTATTACTAAGTTCAAAGTTGAAGGTAATGGTTCAATATCTTTAAATTTCTTGCCCTTAATTGCTGGATCCTGATTTATCCAAACAGTCCAACCATTCACACATTTTTGTGGCTCCTCTAATGGTATGGTACTAGATATAGTGGTACTTGTGCAAGGTTCTCCTTTGCACAATACTTTTCCACGACTACAATAACATGTCTGACAATTATTGTCTTTCACACTGTCACCCTCATAGTAGATCACCTATAATACAAATTATTATTATTGAGAAAAAATATTTTAATCGTTATGTCCACATACCCCATTGATTTCAGTACAAGGTGTTTTGCACATTTCTTTGGAAATACACTCTGTGTAGCTGTCATTGGTGTATACTTGATTCTGGGGACAAGATTTGATAGAACATCCTTCAATGCAAGTGTCCTGAGAACATAAATGGGACTTTTCTTTCAGAGTCATAAGATTGTCACAGGTTTCACGAGGACAAGTTGTAATGCAAGGCGAATATGAGCTACAATTTTCATCACACTGTATAGGACACAATTCCTGGCTGCGCCATTTTATGGGCACCCCCTTCGCATTGCATTCTTGAGCATATGCTGCTATGGCAGTACAAAGACATTCGCAATCTCCACCTAGTACCAAAAAAAGATAATAAAGATAAATATTTATATTTATTTTATAAATTAGTATAACATTACCTGTATCACAACTACAGGTATCGAAAATACAATTGTGCATGTAGCTTTCCACCTCAACTTCACAGTGACAAGGTTGGAAAACTGATGATTTTAGTATTCCACACTTTTGTATAGCCCATAAGTTTCTTTCTGGATGTTGTACACAAGGATCTTGGACATCTTTAGGTTCTGGACAAAAGTTGCTTTTCTTCCAGGAATCTCCAAATAGATTGGCAGACACTTCTGAGATACCACCTGATGGAGTTTTGAAATCATCTTCACTATTGTCATTGTAATCGCCACAAAGACCCTTTGTATGACCTTTCCACCTAGGCTCCAATTTTACATATACCCTAGTACCTACAAGTGACATTAAAATATGAAGAAAAGTTCTAAAATACATGTAACCATGAAAAAAGAAATGTAATAGCATATTTCTCAGATAAGTGCTCGTAAAACAGATTTTCATAATAAAATTAAGATTCTATGCAAAAGTTCTTTTTTATCAAATTTTGTGCTATAAAAAAGGTAATATTAATATTTTGCTATAGATTATAAAGAAAAAATAATGATGCACCTTTCCAAAACATAATTTGAAAAAATGTATCCAGTTATCTAAGAACCATTATATTAAGAAGGGTACCTTTGTCCCATTGTATACTCAGCCCTATATCTGGCACATCAATGAATACAAAGAGCCCAGCCATTCTCATAACGATTCTTTTAAAGTCATCTATTGGAAGTTCCTTTCCCCTGGTTAAAACAATTTTTTCTGAGCTCTGGCCACTTCCAATTGTGAGAGTAATCGATTTAGAACAGGATACCCCTGTTGTTCCACAAGGAACATTCTGAATAGATACATCGAAACAGTCTTGTATGCTCAGAGAACCTTTTACCAAGATGTAATCACAAATTCCTTGGAAATCATAAATTTTTCCATCAAATGTCTTATAGTGGGAATCTCCCCAGGCAGAACAGACTCCTAATAATACAGAAATTTTAATAACTAAGTAGAACTTCATAGGATAAACAATTATTTACAACGTTACCTGCACATATCCTATCAGTGCATGTCCATGTTCCATTCATACATTTACAAGTATTACACTCATTTTGTATAACAGATCCTTCTCCATAACTCTGACCTCCATGGTGACATGGACAAGATTTTTCTTCAATACAATTACCATTTGGTTCATCCAAAACATAACCAGATTTGCAAATACATCCAGATTTGCAGATTAATGGTTTCTGGATTGGTTTGTGCATGTTACGACAAGTTCGAGGCTCTGTTGGTACACAGTTTGTGACTTCTTGATGTTTACTTGTTACACATGAAGTTGAGAGGTCCTTCACTGATGGATATTCCACCATCTCATTTGGTGTGGCTTCACGACAGTTCCAAATTCCACCTGTGTCAAAATAATTTATTCCAATTAATATAAATTCAATTTAAGAGCCAAATGATTTTTAGACATATGAAAATCAAAACCTGCACAGGTGCAAAGTTCAGGAGTTTTAATTCCTGGTCTGACTTCTTTGTGCCCTGAATCAAACTCTAAGCCATCATAAGTACATGGACACTGGCCAATTGGAATACATTCCCCATGGATACCCAGTGTTTCACCTTCTGGACAATTACATCCCTCTACACATTCTTGCTTGCAGTCCTGATAAGAAGATATATCTCCACAGGACCTAAAAACATTGAAGAAAATGTTACAATTATCTTACAATTGTTAGTATTTGATTAGTTCTGAATTTTGATATACCTGGTGCAACTATTTCCACAAATTTGGTAAATTTGGTTTCCAGGACAGTGAATTCTACATTCCTCTATATTATGTCGCCAGAAAAGCTTTATTCCAGCAACTGCGCAATCTTTAGCATATGCAGCTAATATGGGACAAAGACAAGATTCAAATTCAACCTTACAAGAACACATATCAAATAAACAATCTTTGTAAAATGTATCCGGGTCCACATGCCAATGACAATCTAAAAAGAAGAATCATAAATAGTTGTACTAGAAGATCTGTTAGACTAAATTAAAATTAAACTACATAATTTACCAGCAAAGATATCACTAAACAAATAAGAACAATATTGTTTTGCAGTGGCTCGTTTTTGTGGATCAAGGTCGCAGGGATGATCTGATTCTTTTTCTGGGACATTAGGACAAAATTCATCACATTTCCACTTGTTGGCAAAGGAAATTGCTGTGTTTTCAATATCACCCTCTGGTGTAATAAAATCGTCCTTCTGGTTATCAGAGAATGTTCCACAAAGTCCTCTAGTATTACCTAATGATCAGTGTATAAAAAAAATTAAAAATAACGTTTTGAACTAATAAATTTAAGAAAAATGAAAATTTATTAACTATGAAATTCAGGAGAAGCATTGATGTAGACACGAGAGATCCCGTCCCACCATATCTCTAAGCCATTTGGCAATTGAGCAATCAAAAATATACTGCTTGCAACTCGTATCCTAATTCCATTAATAATCGTCGGAAATACTGTTAGATCATTTCCATTGATTAGTACTTGTCTATGCTGTTTTAGCTTCATGGAAACAGATTTGTAATTGATTGTGACAGTTTTTGTGCATGATGGTGCATCAGAAGGAACAAGTCCCATATTCTGCAAGTTAAAAAAATTATAATTTTTTAATGATAATACACATTTTTTAATTAGAAAATGCTAAAGACTGACAATATTATTAACAGACCTCTGATATTGCACCAGAACAAGGAATATTTTCACTTTCAATGCTATAATCATCTCCTTTCATCAAATAGTACTTGCATTTCCCCATGAAATCATAATGTCTCCCATCAAAGGTAATATAATGAGGATCTCCAATTACAGCGCATCTGGCACTACATCTTGCTTGGGTGCATATCCATTTTCCAGCGGAACATGTACAAGTATTACAATCCTTTTGTACATTTTTTCCAGGTTTAAATAGTTTTCCACGTAGTCTACAAGGGCATTCATCAGGATAAATACATCTTCCTTCATAAGCTACTGTTCCTTCTGGACAAAAACAACCTTCTTCGCAATATTCTTTATTTAACTTCTTGTCCATTTCTGCCCAGCAGGATGATTCTTCTTTTGGACCACATGGCATATATACTCGTCCACCACTACATGACATGGCTGTAATATCACGAAATAACTAGGAACACCTGTTTTCATCAATAGTTTATACGTTACATTAAGAAGGTTGTAACTTACGACAAGTGTCATTATTTCTCCAACCGGATAAAGATACAACATTTTTATGAGCACACTGTCTGACATATACATTCATGGTGTCACAAGCACATTTTCTTCTGTCTTTATCGGTACAAGAACAATAATCCCACAGACAAGCTACCTGCATTTCGGAGACGCTAACTGTATTAGCGCAAGCTTTAAATCTGCGGTCAGAGAGCAATGTTGTACAGAACTCTATAGCATCGTTGGAGACTAATGGATTAGATTCACAAGAGTGTTTAGTATTTGGATATTCATCGCACATTTCTGAAAAATTTAAACAAAAATTAAATATCGCTAATTGAGAAAGTTAATATTTCACTATAAATTAGTAAAGTAGTACCTCCGATATTTTCTGTCTGCCAAGAAGTTGCAAACGATGTAATACTTTTAGTTTGTTCTCCATTGTTTTTCATTAAATCGTCACTTTTATCACCATTCATGTTACCACATAAACCAGTTGTTTTATTCCACATATTTTCGACAGCTTCAATCTGTATCATGAGTGCTCCATCCCATTTTAACTGAACTCCTAAAGAGTTTAAAGTTACCACAATGAAATGTGCAGACATTTCAACTCTCAATGAAGAAAGTTGTGCTGGGATTGGAAGTAAATTCCTTCGAGTTCTAAATTCTGGAACATCTTCTTCGTTTCGCAATAGAATATACTCTTTATCCTGAACATAAATCTTTATAATCCTAAAACAGCTCTCAACTTTGCAAGTTGGACTGTTCTCTACAGTTATGGTGAATAGTCTATTTTGCGCTTCTTGTATTAAAATATATGAACATTTGCTGTCGAAGCTAAAGACAGTATTATCGAAGGTCTTATAATGTACTCCACCCCACGTGAAACAAGTTTCTGGAACTGGTCTCTTCTCTTCAATAAATAGAATATTTTCCTCCAAAGGACTAAATGCCAGCTAATATTAATCAAAGTATAATTTAGTAGTACAAATAATTTACGTTTATAATTCATATTTACATTTGCTTAAAGTTATTACCTTATTCGTGGACATATTGGATTCATGATTGTTGTAATGTTGTGTAACTTGATAATTGTCTTGAATCAGTGGAAATTGATTTGCATGGGAACTGAAAATATTCTGGTAGGTCCAGGTATGATTAGTCTCTTTAACATGGGAGTTATATGTAGTGCCCAAAGAAATTACATTCATATTTTGATTGTATTTACACAGGGGGATGGGCTGAGGCATAAAAACACCCGTTTCATAATTACAAACATATGTAGAAGCTGGTGGAAATTCGAATTCTATTCCATCAGGACAATTTATGCTGCATGAATAAGTATCATCAATGTTTGTGCAAAGAAATCCTCCATTGAAACCCATTTTTTCTCCATTGCAGGCGTTAGCGGCTACATTGGGATTAATTAATCAATTATTTAGATGAAGTAATTTTCATTAAAATAAATAAATTGTATTTACAATATTGACACTGGGATCCTCTATATGCTTGAGGACACTGACAAAGATTCGATGGGAGACAGTTACCACCATTCAGGCAAGGTGGGTCACATATAGCTATAACAAAAAAAAGAATATTGAATTTTTATGTGGTAATAAATTTAGTTTTAAATTCTAGATCGAGGAAACATACGTTTACAGTCGGGTATAGAGACCCAATCTTTCCGAGTTGGCTCCCAATTTCCATTCTTGCATATGAAATTAGAAACGGAAGTACCGTCCGGAAACGTAAAATTCTCCAAGCAAGATATAGTACACAATCTAATTAAAAAAGTATGAAAACAGTCAAATGTTTAAATCAGGTATTTTAAGTAAAATGGAGTTTAATAGATTTAAAGACATACTTCGAATTGCACGTTTTATGTGCATTAAGTACTGGTGCAGGATAATTGAGGCATGGTTTATTCTCAAATTGACACTGTGGTCCAGTAAAGTGTTCAGGACAATTACATTGATGAGGTGCAATACATACTCCATTATTTAAACATTCCGGCATGCAAACGGCTATAAATAAAAAAATATACTTATTCGATGCGTATTATATTTTTTATATTAAAATAATTGGTCATTTTCAGGTGAAACCCACGTTCGCAGTGAGGAGTAGAGACCCAATCTGTGCCAAAAATATGCCATTCTTGGTCCGTACATGTTATTGCTAATTGCCTCACTCCATTAGGAAATTTGTAATCACGCTTACAGGTTGCAATGCACCCGCTGCAAGTAAAATCTAATAAATATCTAGATATAAAGATTGAGAATACGATTTATCATTTAATAAACAGTTACCTGTCTATGGAACATCTTATTTCTCCATTTACAGGTGAATCTGGTTGTCTGCTGCAACCCCCTGGAAACAAAGTAAGCTTCCTTCTGGTTTTCGTGTTCTTCACACCCTCGTAATTATGTTCTTGAAGGTCACTTTGTGCAACAGTTGAACTAAGTAATTTACAAATCAATTAAAATCAGTCGTAAAATCATCAAGGAAGGTCAAAAAGTAAGATTAAGTTACTTACTCTATTACATTAGGAAATTCTGGAAAATTATCGGCGACACTGAATTGATCAGAAATCGTAATGATTATAACAACGATAAAAAACGCTTTCCATAGCACCATGCTGAAACGCTTATTTTTATACCATACTTATGAAAGAAAGATGCTAGTTTAAAGTACTATTGAGAAAACTCTTCTCGTCAAATATACGAATTAACATAATTCTTCTTTTATATAGCCACCTCTAAAAGGAAGCGGATAACCGATAACTGAAATCTAATTTGATAAGTAAATTTAACGAAAAATATAGGTCATTAATATTAGGTCATAAATTGCCAAGAATTTATAAATTGAAAAAGCTTTATTACTAAAAAAATTATATGTTTATTGTCATAGAATCAGTTCATTTACATGATAATTATTACATAAAAATATTCATTAAAAACATATATGTATATGTACGTCATCAGGTACTGTAATAGTTCATTTGCAATTAAAAATAATTCTTTATAATATTTGATATGCCAATATCTTCACTATTTTGGAATAGATCATTTAAATAGAGAAATACGAAGAGACATTTTTCGAATATTCGTGATATAAATTTAGAATTTGTATCAGTTGTGATTTTATTATCATACTTCTTACAAGCGTTAATGAGTTCTTAATTAGTCAGATAAGGCAACGATGGGGAACCAGTTATCAAACAATGCTACTTTACTGTTCCCACATTTGTCATATTAATATAATTTATTAATAAATTGTAAAACTTGATAATTATTTCAAAATTTTAACAATATTATTCTGTAAAAATCCTAATCTTAATAGTCATATTAATTATAACAATTAAAGTATGATACATAATAACGTTAATTATAAAATAGGTTTAGCAAATTTGTCGTATAAACGCTTATATACGAAAAATTATGAGAAAGTTCGTGCAATTTGCTTTTTTTTTATTTTTTCCTTTTCGAATTGTGTGTATTTATTTGCTCAGTTTTATGTTATAGTTGAATATAATACATTTCTGCCACTGTTTCTCTTAATCCTGGAAACATTTTTAAAATTCACTTTATGGTGTGACTTTCAGTTTGTTCAGCGATTTTTATTCTACGTCTTCGATCGTCTCGAAAAGATGTTATCTCATCGTCCTTTTTAATCTCGAAAATAGAAGGAAGTTGTAT
The DNA here is from genome assembly GCF_001483705.2 of Eufriesea mexicana. Taxonomy (NCBI): domain Eukaryota; kingdom Metazoa; phylum Arthropoda; class Insecta; order Hymenoptera; family Apidae; genus Eufriesea; species Eufriesea mexicana. Next base: position 113,704 of record NW_016920754.1, read on the forward strand.
GAAATCATATCAAAACTGTTGGGGAACCATTCTTTTTTGAGCTATATCATTTTTCATTTAGAAATTCACGGACAATTACTTAGTACCTAGTGATTATAGTGGAGTCTCCATACATTATCCTTTTACAAATAAAATTTCTTTCTACGATTTGCTTCGTACAAATGAACAAAGAGAAGAAAGAGAACCTAGGTAGGTTACTGATATGTTCGAGAACTGCTTGGATCCTTAGAAACTTTATTTAATATTTCTTTAAAGATTTTCTTGGCATTCAATTTGTGTTGGGAATGAAACAGCTTTGGTACAAATTTCGCTGATAAGTATTAATTATTTCTCTAATTTTTTTATGTTTCCACCGGTCATTGATATACTTAGTTTCCCGCTTCTATCAGCATGCTCTACTGACCAACTGAACATGGACTTCTTCGAAGCGTCTATACACTTATGTATTGTTCGTCGTTTCGTATTTAGATTCGTCAAAATCTTGTTTTAACTTTTCAACATTAGAGTGCTTAATACCACTTTTTACATAAAACTGTAATAATTATCTGTTAAGGTTTATTTTTTGAAATATCTGAAAAATGCAATGTAGTAAGAACAAAAAAATTTTACGAATATCTTGGAAACTAAGCCTCAGCGGCAATTATATGTATAGGAAAAAATCTTTTAAAATGACGTGTTTTACAACATATTCAAAACTCATCAAAATCGGTGTGGAGTATTCTTTTATGCACAATTACCAAAACTATTTCAGACAAAAGTTGTAAGGTGTCGAGAAGAATACAAGGTGGTTCACCATATTGCGCCTTTTATATTACTGTTTCACATGAATTGTTTTGAGGAAAACATATTTTGGCGATACTAGTTTTCTTATATATGTACGTGTAGAGGGTATATGAAGGTCATTGACATTTTTTTTAAACGGAATCATATATTTTTTATTGCATCAGTCGATGTACCTTAATATTCTTTACAAAAAGGTATTAACTTATTTATGTTAAAAAATCATTAGTTTAGGAAATATTGTAATTTTATCGTTGTTAAAAAATATAGTTAAAATTAAAATATCTTCTAAGCTAATAATTTTTTTATATAAATAGGTTAATTTTTTGTAAAAAAATATCAAGGTGCATTAATTGATAAGATAAAAAATACATAATTCCGTTCAAAAAAACACATACAAGAAAACTAATACCATCAAAATGTCTCCCCTTCGAAATCATTCAAATTTAAGTGAAACATTTTTCGCTACGCGTAATAATGATGTAAATATAAAAGGCACATGTGATGAACTACCCGGTATATCACGATGACAATTGTTTGTCCTTGAGATAACTTTAGAATTCTGTAAAGGTCATACTCAAATTTTTAAATAGAACTCTATATCTTTTATTACACATTGTTATAACTCGTATTGAGATGTTTTCGAACCACTGCCATGACATTTCGCCCGGATAAATAAATGCCAGCAGTACATCAATTTTAATAATCAATAACTAAATAACGGCTTATGTAAAATACATCTGTAGATAATAATTTGAAAACATCTCAATATTTGGAACATGCTTAATAAAAAATATAGAGTTCCATTTAAAAATTTGAATGTGATCTTCACAGAATTCCTCAACATTAAACAATTATTATTATATATTCTTCTCAATACATTACGATTTTTGCCCGAAACATATTTTTGCATTTTTGTTACATAAATAATCATGTATAGATACTTAGCAGACATATAGTATATATGTACAAGAAAAAGTTGTTTAAAATATTGATTTCTAGATATTTTTTTTAACTAAATCTGGATAATTTTCAAAATTTTATTCTATTCCCCCATAAAGAAAAAGAAAATTTTCGTTGAATACAATGAAATGCAGTTTACTTACTTCACTGCAAAATCTAATTTATAAAACCGATCTAATTAAAATATAGCACAAATATCAGGGAAATGTACACCAACATCTTATTACAACAAAAATATAGCGGGTATTTTTTTTACGAGAAGTGAAACAATTGTACGAACTTTCTGATCACACCTTACATGTATACAATATATAAAAATTATATAAGGACGGATTATTTGGATTTACTTGAATCTTTGATTCAATAATTCTTGCTAATTAATTGTTCTGGTTCAGAATATTTTGAGTGCCATATTTCGTAATAAAATTCGCTTGAAATGTTATTTAAATGCGTAATATTAAACTCTTCTTTTAATGCAACTTTCCACACCTATAAATGATAAAGTTCGATTAATTCCAAGTTCGTTTTTTTATCAGAATATACTTATATCGAAGTAATAATCTTACATCCTCATCAGGTATGTCTGTTGCAGCTTTCTTACTTCCAAAAATAGCTTTTCTCTTTAAGACATGAAAATTGTATAATAAATAATTCATGGTGTACATTTTTTCAGATTCTCCTATATTGAATGTAACAGACAAAAACGAACAACATTCGTCGTTTGTTGGATACATAGCATGAGTCCAATAAGCACCAGTTTTAACAATACCCCATAGTAAAGACTGTAAAGGATATCCATGGAAAGTACCTCTTAGGTACTGATCTCTTGTATCAGAAGGATAAATTCCCATAGAGGCTAAATGCTTAGCTGGAAATAATTAAGAACAATGGCTTAATTATAATTTCATAGATAAGGCATATCAGAAGTGATAAAAGATTTACCAAGATAATAATCTTCCTGTTTCCAATATCTACCACTGGTTATACATTTCTCTGAATTATCAAACATTTTAATTAACTTTCTAAGAACTCCTATACTAATTACATATCCTGCATCAGCAATATTATAAGGTTGACCCCATAAAATGACTGCATGACCCAAATAGTGATCTTGAGTATGATTTAATGGGCTGAGCATATAACGTAGATTTTCAAGAATCACCAATGTGTCGTCTTGTACAAAGATAATCCACTCTAAAGCTTTGTTACTTCTCCAAATATAATTAATAGCTTCACATAAAAGTTGCCATGAAGATACTAATTTTATCTCAAAATTTATAATAGGGACTTTGAAGTCTTTTACTTGACCAAAAAAGTATATTCTATTACAATGTCTTCCCCAAGTATCCTGAATAGATCTAGCTAATTTAACTTTCTTCACAAACACTACGCATGTAATATGAATGTGTGATTTTAACCAATTAGCTTCCAACTCTTCCTTCTTTTCAGATCCATAAAGATAACTATCCATATCAATATTATTTAATTTCAGGTGTCTATTATTTAACCATTTTCTATATGTTATATTTGTTGATTTCTTCCAGCTTTGAAAGACAGTCTCTTTATTTGTCCATGTGTCAGTCACAAACAATTTAAAAACTGTACTTCCACTTACAGAATATAAATTTAATGTGGATTTTTGACATAAAGGAATATTATTAAATAGATTTTGAGTAGCAAACAGGAGTAATGCAAGAAAAAAACCAATCCCAAATCCAGTTAAAAATACAGATTGCAACTTAAAACGGTACAGATACATCTTATATCTTTGACATTGATGTGGTATAATGTGTCTTTATTACAGAACTTTTCCTTCTGAAATAGTCAGTTTATGATTTAATAATGTTAATTGGCTCTTGTTAAACTTGTTTGCTCAATTGCATTAGATCATTTCAATCATGATCTTCACATCTTAAATCAAAAAAATATTTAGAAAATATATAATAAGGATATTAAGATGTGTATTATTATAAAAATTAAAGGAAAAAGATCGCTCAAAAAATGTACTTACATTTATATCATTAATAAGATCAGTCACGTACGATAAGAATCTAAAGTATGACAGGAAATTTAATAACACATAAATTTTATTATTTTATTAAATTTTGCTATTTTATTACTTTTCATAAACTTTTGTTTGTGTAACACTAAGTAAAACCAAATAGTGCAACAAACTAGGTCAACAGGTAGTATTATGTATTTATTTTACTTGACATAACCAACATAACCAACTAATGGTTTTAGCATATAAAAAGTTTCTCCTTTAAATAGTTATAGATATTTTATCAATGTAGTTAATATATATGTTATTTATATATAGATATAAGTTTTATTTTATTTATAATTATAATATACAGTTGCTATAAAAATTCTTATTTTAACATTTAAGAATTTAAGAAAAACTTTTTATAATTTTATACGAAAATTTTTATTTATAAAATAATTTCTAATTATTTACATTTGTACAAAGATTTTAAAATCAGTTGTTTGGAAATAAAAGGAAACAAAGAAAACATTTTTGTATTTTAATCATTAAACAAGAATTATCTTTATTCATTACTACAGAGAAAGGTTAAGCTTTATTTTATTAAGTTTGTCTTTACAATACAGAATTAAAAAACATAGTTCTACATCTAGTAAGTATAGATGAATTATCTTAACATGATGCTTAATATCTATTTTTAGCTTTTTTTCAGACAGGTACTGAGTGAAAATATTTATATTATACACAATAGAATTTATATGATATGCTTAAAAGTATTCTAAAATGGAGTTTTTGAAAAGTAAATGGAGATCTATTTAAAAGTTTCTCTATGTAGATATAAATTACACATTATTTCTAATTTTGATATTTCATTACAAATACCATAAAATTTATAAATAGAAGCTTAAAATTCTAAAAATTGAAATATGAGTTTTAAATAAATTGAACAAAAATTTAAGTTTCTTGTAAATAAAATTAAAAACTAATTTTTCCACGAATTTTAAAGAAACCTAATCCATTTCTATTGTGTACCAAGGCACCTACACCAAAGTAGTTTTCTATGATAATAAGTCCACTTTTTACACTACAGTCAGATGGCAACAAATTTTTAATTGATGATTGCAGACCCTCAGCATTGAATTTTGCTTTCTCTGTTTCTGATCCTATAAATAGCATCAAAGTTTTAGAAGTTAATATTTTCTATAATTATATATGTAAAATAAATTTACCTTTGTACCAAAATAGTGGATGACTAGTATAAGTAAGCCATGGTATATCTTTTGCAAATGGATTCCATTTCTTAGTTAATGGTAATGGATTACCTCTGTTCCACATCAGTCTTATTCCAGACATATGTCTTTTTCTAGAAAATAAATTTTTACCTTATACAATGAAAACAAATGAGTTCCTATAATTTCTATTATTATACACCAATATTTAAAAATGAATGTATTTGAAAATAAACAATGGAATATAAATATTATACTATTTATCAAAGCAGCAGGCTGCAAACATAAATTTGAATATTAATCAAATTAAATAAATAGTTATATTGTGCATCTTCCATTTTATTAAAAGAGAAATTATTTAAAACTAGCTATAAGTATTTAACACATACTACACTACTAACAAAAAACAATGAAAAAAAATGCCAAGCAGTTCTTTTTAAAATAAGTGGGGTCTCTGCTGTACATAAGAACACAGTGTACCTAGGTTCAAACTGTGCAAGACCTGTACAAGAAGCAAGAGAAGACCACTCTTGATGAACTGTACAATGAATTATTGATGATACACCCTCTGCCAATCCATTTAATCGTCTAAAAATTGTTGATAAATTTATAAAAGATATATCTTAATCATGATTAATTTTTTCACCTAATGTAACTGTAATATTTTATAGTTAATTTTGTAGTAACACTTACGGTGCTAGAGATGTAGAAGGGTAAATTAGTTCACCCGAAATAAGTGTATCAATTTGCAACAAAGGTATCCGATTATACTCAAGTATTTTTAAAGAGATGAAATCATACTTTACTGAATAAATAGCTTTTTTTGTAAGTATTACTAATCTTTCTTTCTCAATATCCCACAAACTTATTCTACAAATATGTTTTAGTATTAATCATTATATAATATGATAATATTCAATAAGATTTGTATAAATTAGGTTTCATACTCTGTTAAAAGCCAGTTTCCAACGATATCCTTCTCTTCTTCATTTATTAAACTCTCCTGACAATCTTTTAATGCTCTATCAACGACCTCATTTCTATCGGAAAAAAATGAGTGAATATCTATATGTTTAAAAGGAATATTAGATACATCTCTTGATGATGGAACTTGATTTGAAATATAATCCTCCCTGTTCTCTCGGTTCTTCTTTGCAGTATCAACTCCTTTTAACAATTACAGAGAAACAAATTATTGTGTCTTAATATTGAGAAAAAGTAATTTTATGGAAACATGGACAAAATAGTTGCAGGAAATGTTCGAAACAAAACAAAGCGAATGTACTCCTATCTCCTTAATTTAATTTAATTTAAGATGTATAGAAATATTGTGTCTTGTCTGTAAAATACTCACCAGCAGAAATAGTGTTTTGAACGTTAACTTCGTTGCTATCGAGTTCTTTGGTAATTTCTAACGTAGTCGTTTCAAAGTTTCCTGTTGGTCCTTCATCGAAATACGTTTCATCCATTGCTTTAGGTTATGATTCTACTGCTTGATTAAGGAATCCAGTTCGCTTTTGTTATTAATAGTGTCAGATTCAAATAATTTTTAGAATTGTTTGAGACAATATTTTCCTTTGATTAACTATTTTTTGTAACGTTAGTAAGTCACACTTATTATATATGTTACTATGAATAGTTTGACACTTCAAGTAATCGTAAAAGACGCTATGCTTATCAAATCTACATTAGCTACTGATAATATTATCTACAGATAGTAAAATACTTACAATCCTTCATTTTAAATAAGGGTAATGTTGCTTATATTTGAAAAAATTAAAAGAAAATTCTTTAGTTTTCAAATATTTTTAAAAATTATCTAGTTTATATTGACAACGAAAGATAGTATTGTCGAACAAAAATAAGTCTTTATTAAATATTAATGACAACGTGAAAATTTCAAGATATAACAAATTTAGACAATCGTTGTATATAATTCATTTATACATTGTTAATACGTTATTTCTTACTTATATAATTACTCTATACATATATATATTCGAACTGTACAAAGCATCAGCCTTATAAAACTCATATCTGACTAGTGCTGATGATTTTACATTTTACATTTTACAATATTTGTACAATTTTCCATAAACTATGTTTTTTTATCTTTTTGTACACGCGCGATGTTAAAAGAATATACAGTTACTAATACTTAGTTAATGGTTCGCACTATCTATATACAACGAACGGCATAAAAAATATATAGTTTACAATAACAAACGAAAACTAATTTGCAAGATATTAAACTTCTTAATATAGAAATAAATACCATACACTATTATAAAAACTTTGGTTTTTGTCACCGTTATCCTGTTTATCTCTTATTTAGTTTTAAGTAGATTTAAGTAGATATAATTATATGTACATATACACAAGCACGCACGCGTGTGTACACACTCTTAAAAAATCTCATGTCCTTTTTTGAAGTTTTCCTGCTTGTCTCTTACAATTACGTTAAGATAGAAAATGTATATGTATGTGTATGTGCTACCTATGTGATAACCAAACATCTTTTTTTATATTATCTTTCAAAAAATATTGTCTGTAGTGCTTTTCATTTAAGTCTCGCAGAAACGGTGTTTCGTATCAGTCTTTTCATCAACTTAGATTTAAGCGTAATAAACCATTATTACGTGTGCCACAGAAAGAGAAATAAAAACAAACCAAGAAATAATAAGGAAACCAGCAAATTGACTAGCATACCAAATATAGATTATTGACCAAAAGTTTGTATCACTTGTTCTAGTATTAAACCTTTAATGATGGAAATATTTTTCGAATTAAAAATTGTCAATTTTTCTTTAAAAATATTTGTATTTTTTAAACGTACAGTGATTCCAAACTTTCGGTTAATTACAAGGTATAAACTATTCGTGTATGATCATCCGCAATTACTTATAGTACTGTACATCGTCTAACATATTATCCGATGAGGAAAGAGTCAAGTTACGTTCCTCGTGCATTCCTTTAGCATAATTAATTTGCTGTGAAACCTATAAAAGACTAAAAATAATTTAAATGTACAATGATAATGATTAAGTAACTTTCATAGTAACACTGACCCTTTTCGCCACTTCTTCATTATCACATCGAACTTTAGGTCTTCTTAAAAGTTCCGTGCCATCCACATTAATAGCTATCGTTGAATCTAATCTAGATATTAATTCGATATAGTATAATGTGTCGCCATTACTTTCCAACTTATGCGTTGGTTGACAATATAACAAGTCTGCCAAACTGACTTCAGTCACAACTCCTTTAGTACCACCAGAAATCACGCGGATTCTTTCGTTAGAAACGAGGACTCTTAGATTTTCTGTCCCGCTACGTAAACACTCATATGCTACAAATAATTCTGAATACTTATGCTCATTTATTATGTAAAGAAATTCCTGGCCTTCTGCTTGTTGACGATTATAGGGTGGTAACAGACCAGCAGAGCCGCTAGCCACACGAGGAGGTCTATCACGTTTTGGTATCGTACGATGAGCACTGAAAAGGACCACAGAAAATTGTAGATACTATTAATAGTTATTAAATATAATTTGAAAGCCATATACCTTCTACTGGTTTCTCTTACAGCAGTAGCAGTTTCTGTAGCAAGATCTAGAACTCCTACTACAGGTTTTGTAATAGTTCCAACCACTCCTTTACCAAACCCAGCAAAAAAGCCCTGAAATTATTTGGTTACATTTAATTAATTTATTACAATCAATTTCATTTTTAATTTTACTCGTACAGGAAATCCCTCATTAGCTGCTCCATCATAGGTTTGTTTAAAGATACTAGTCACTCCTCCAAGCAATCCAAAGCCAAAACCTTTTAATCCAGCTACTAGATGATCACTACTGCCTGCAGTATTAGCACGAATTTTCTGTCTAGCTTCCTCGTGCCTTTCATCCATTATAACTCTTCCTAATCCATCAGAAAGAGATTCTGTTACCTTAGCAGCAGAGTTTGATATGCCGTGCGTGACATTTTTCACTAAAGTCTTTACACTTCCTTCATAGATTAAACCAGATACTCCTTCTGTGACATCATTTACAAATCCAAGAGGGTTGCCTAGAAAGTCCACAGATCCTAATATTACTGCAGCTTGCCATTTTAATTCCTGAAATGAACAGAAAAATGTTTTAATATAAAATATAAAATAAACCAATAAATAAATTGAAACCATAAGTTTTAATGATCATACATCTTTATAGTGTTTTATAATGGAATGTACTAAGAACTGAGTGCTTTCAAAGGGATGCTTCTTAATGAATGGCTCCAGTTCAATAGTGGCATCTTCAAACTTGATTAACGTTAAGCCTAATTGTCTTTTTATGGCTTGAAGATGACGTGGCAGTTTTGTTGTAGTGAGTACGCTTAATTTTATCTGTAAAAACATATCATATAAAATACTTCTTGTTTCATTTAAAATTTTAGTTAGTGAGACAAACCTGATTAGGAACAATCTTTAGAGCACCAAAATAGTATCGTTTGGCATGTGCAGCAGATACTTCGGAGATAAATCTCTGAGCTTTAAAGTCATTTTCATCCACAGGCACATCCAGCTCTGATCTTCCTGCCCCGACAAAGGCAACCAATTTCAATATTAATTTTTCTTCTAAATGTATACAAAGTGGTTTAATGCTCACTACTACGTGTTTATATATTTCTGCATTTTGGTTTTTGGATTTCAGCTTCTCTGCAACTACATATATAGCTGGTCTGTGCTCATTTTCGGCTCTAGTCGATCGTGTCACGTAAAGAACAGAAGTACATTGTGCTTCGAACAGTTGATTATCAATTTGTATGTCTTCTACACTCAAATCTAAAGTAGTATTGATAGGAGTTTGAACTACTTCCAAAGAGATACCAGCTAAACGAGCAAATAGTAGTTCTTCAACTGGTCTCCGAGAAATAATTGACAGTCCTAAGCCAGCTGTCAAGTTAACTTTTAATTCCAATTCTCTGGAATTAATCTTTCCTGTATCACTATTTATTTGAGTTGGTCGGTGGGAAACTGCAATATGTGACCAATCACGTTCTTCTAACAAAGCAAATGTTTTTCTCTGCAAAAGAATATTAAAAATTGATACATTGATATTTTTAATATATTTAACCAATGTTCATACCCTTTCTTTAATGTCTAATACTTGAAGCACTCTTGTTGGACCATCAGTAATAACCGTAACAGATAGAAAGCCAGATCCCGGTCTTAACTTTTGTCTACCAACACGCTGTTCTATTGGTGCAGGATTAATGTGTGTTTGGGGGCCTAACACTGCTTCACTTCCTAAAAAGACACACTAGAGATGTACAATAAACATATCCACAGAGATCGAGAGGTTGTGTAAAAAATATAAAATTAAGATATTAATACATTCTGAATCTATACATATATATTTACCAATGAACGACACTTTATGAGTACTATATAATTCAGAAGATAGGGGGAGAATAAATAAAAATTTAGAAAATTAAATTTAAATCGACAGTGCTTGGATTTTTTTTTAATTTTAGCATCTCATAATTTAACATTTACTCATATTTGAGCAATAAGGATTGACACACATTTTAATAAAATTCATTGTGATTTTAGAGATGAACAATATATATTTTTTATATTCTCAACAGTATTCATTCTCTTAATATATTTTTGTAATTTTTACATTGTCTAAACACTTAGGAAGTAAATGTGCAATATTTTTTGACCTCAATAACGAAAGAATTAACACGTCTCATGCCGGATCGACTTTTAGATTCTTACCATTCAGGCCGTGTCGGGTATATACGCCCTACATTATTATGATTAATAATTTTGTTTCAGACATATTTATAATAGTGAAAAAAAATAGAATTATCAAAAAAAGAGTATACAGTTTAAGATGCATTAGACAACAAAGCAATAAGATATTAAGATGTCTATATATGACGTTAGAATAAAATAAAAAAAAATTCTTTGGTTTACAATGTGAATTCAGATGGTTTGAACGAAAAATTCAGCGTGGGATCTATACACTCATGTGGCATAGAACGTGTTAATAAAATATCTTCCAGTAAAGATCAATAAATGAATGTAATTTAAGCTATTATATGAAAAATTAGAAATAAGGAAAAGTACAGTAATAAAACTTTGGTTACTGTAGTAAAAATGTTACAATTAATAATAAATATTGCTTAGTTATAATTATTGTATGTCTTTTTATACTGTTGGAAAAATAATAGTTGAAAATAAAAAGAAACAAAAGTCAAACAGATGAAAAAAATACGTCTACCTAAAGGACTATATGATATCTTACAATTATAATATTTCAAACCTTCGTATAATCCCATGAATCCATCTTTTGATTGCACACACATATTCTTATGAGCACAACATAAACGTCCATCATCAGTGAATTGCCAGGTTTGTGTAGATCTTCTTCGAGGATCAGGTTTCCTTAAAGCAAGAGCACAGTATGTGAATGGTTGAGGTGCTGTACCAGCAATATCTAACACTAACACTGTCTCGGGAGTTTTTGAATGCTTGTCTCTGGGTGGACTAGATCCTGTATTCATAAAAAAATGATTTAAAAATGATTACAAAAAATATAAGACCAATAGAAGCATACTTTTTAGCATACCTTCATGCTGTAACTGACCATCTGCAGTCATCCTCCATAACTGAGATCTAGCTCCATATTGTTTTCTCCTTAGAGCAACCCAGCCACCAGGGCCAGCTTCTAAGACTAATCTCTGTGTTTCAACATCTAGAGGATCTAGCCCAGCTTCTCCTGTTCCCAGATCGCAATCAGTTTTAAAAGTACCTATTTTCAACAAATTATGAAGTATATAACAGAAGATTGTTTAAATATTCCACAGATAAATAAAAAGTACCTGTGAAGGCAATATAAATAAAGTTCTCATAAGTTAAAACTCTGCCTTCTCCAAGTATATTTAAGTCATATGTGGCTGTTACACCTCCTGGTGCAGTTACAACTAAACCAGCAGATTGTATGGGTTCATCTAATGCATATGGTACAGAGGAGTGTGGTCTGACTGTCCATTGCAAATTATCATGAACAGTAACCTACGAAAATATTTTTGGGAATAAATCCTAATTAATCCAATTAAATAATTTAGCGAAAAATAATAATAAATAATGATATAGCAAAAAATATTTATGGTAATGATGTTCAAAACATAATTTATATGAAATTCCTTAATTAGTCACCTGATTTACTACCAAAGGCACCTCTGAAAAGTTATCCACCCTTATAGGTGGAGGCATAGTGTCTGCATCAGTAAACACTATGAAATATGTACTCTCTTGCAGGACTACATCTATTCGAAGAAAATACATCTTTTCTGTTGTATCTCTGATGTTAATTGTCAATGAATAATTATCATCTAATCTAATACCACCTGACCACATGCAGTTTTTAACATTTATAATGCGAACACATAGTAGTAAATCTTTATCAAGACGTGGCCAATGAAATGGCATATGGCAATCAGGCATAATTTTGATATATGTTGCTTGAGCATCTGGATGACTCTGAATGAAAAATATTTTATCATAAATTAAATAATGTATTAAATATTATTATGAAATAGAATAAATTTATTTACAATTGTTGTAGTAAAACACTTTTGTGCTAGTTCCAGTGTGCAACTCGATTTATTGTGCAGCTGATATCTGGGAGATATTGTAACTACAGTTGTGGCTCTATATTTTCCTCTGGCTGTCCTAGTAGCGACACTAATTAGATAAACTATATCAGGTCTACCATCACGGAGAGATATTCTAAGGCGATGTACCTGAAAGCATAAAAAATGAATTCATATCTTTTTTCATATGTAATTATACTTATTTAATATTTACAAACCTGTATACCAGGCTGTAAATGAAAATGTTGGGACCATTGTGGAATTCCTTGAGGATGTACTAAAGTACCAACTCTCACTGAGAGTGTTCTGCTTGCTTCCTCATCGCTAAAAGAAAATAACAAAGGAGCTACCATCCTGGCTTTTTCATTTTCTTCAAATTGCCCAGCTGCTTCCATTCCAACCCCTTCTTGTCTAAATACCAATGGCAAACCAGTTTTATTTATGATCCAGTATGGTGCAGTAATATTAATTTGTATGGCAGAGCCTTTTTCTATGCTAACGGCTGCATGTAGATATAATATTCTTCCAGAAGAATCCATTAACCTTAGACGAGTAGTGAAAGAATTGATATTTGGTGGTAATAAGATCTACAAGAAGCATGTAAATTTTAAATACTAGTAAAATGTTGAAGAAATTAAAAAAGGAAACAGTTTATTTACTGTTCCTGATCCAGGATAACCATCCAGTTGCACAGTAATTTCTAATTGCTCTTCGACGTCTACGGAATGCAAATCCGCACTACCACCAGGTTGAATCCTACCATTCTCAGTATTAATTTCGAATAATAATTCATGTGGTAATAGATTAGTTAATGTAAGAGGAGCCATCACTGTTATGATATGTGCTGGCAGCATTTGACTTATGTCCAATGGATAATTATCTCTCATCACTGCTATGCACATTCTATATAATAAAATAATTTAGAAACGTCTACTAAACGTTTATATAATTTATTTATATAACTTAGAACATACCTAAATATATTGTTATGATTAGCTCTACATGTAACACGGTTCTCTATAACTTCTAATGGTTTCTTCACTGTTGTCCAATCTATCATCTCTGTACAGTATTGAAACAAACTGTTCAAATTAATAGGTTTCAGACACATTTGCACACCGGTATGCGTTAGGGGAACCGATATCGTAGATTGGGCAGGTACTTGAAGAATTCTGTCACTAACAGACAATGTTAAAGGCAGATCTAAAATAAAAGGATGTAAAAGTAGGAATTCAATCAATGATAATTAGGTTCATTTTATATAAACAACCGACATCCAAACTGATTTAGGGATTTCTCCATCTTGATCTCGACTGTATGCTTTAATTTATTGGATATCTGTAAAGCTGACCTAACGGTTACTAATTTTCTAGCTGACCCTTCTAATTCAACAGCGAATACTATTCTAGCCTTTGGCGCTATCATCTGAAATTGAAAGCGATTGTTCAGATGTAAAAATGAAATAAGTTAGCTATTACTAAGAAAAATACACTAAATAAACAAATAAAATAAAAGTAAGTTTTAACTACCAGTGTAGTATCTATTTGTACACCAGTGATATTTGTATTCGCATGACGAAAATATATTCCAACACGATCAACTGTGACAGGATCTACTGGTCTCCACCCATCCACTAGCACTGTAATTTGATGTCTCCTGACAGTGTGTGTAGCATGGTGTCTCAATTTACCTCTTCCTTCAAAAGTAAATGGAACAATATCACCTGGAGAAACTTCAAGCCATGTATCATCTTTCTCAAAGTCACTCTTGACTTTGAAATTCTGTCCCACATTCTTTGTATCATCCGTAGTAGCAATAATTGTTTTGAACCATAATTTACAACCAGTTTCATTTCTTAATGCGAAGGGAATGAAAGGCATTCTACGTCGATATGCCTGACAGTTGCTTCCTTTATTCACATTTATATCTTTACTGGAAGTTAAATAAAAATCTTGCATCCAATTGTTCTTAACTAATTCTATCAACTCTATCAGCGTTGAAGTTATATTGACATTGACAGAATCTTGAGAGTCAATAGACATTTGCAACCTCTTTGCATTGAGAGAATTAGTTAATGTCTGTTCCCATTTGACAGTTGCATGCCAGGGTTCGATAAAGGGTTCCCAGCCACTGAGGACTCTATTATAATAATCAATACTGAAAGTAGTAGATACTATACCAGGTCCCACATGTTCTTGTCTTAAATTAAGATCTAGTAAAGAAATTTCTAGCAATGGTACATCAGCATCTCTGCAATCGTCTATAATACATATTCTTATACAAGATGTTTGTAATTCAATAGTGTGGAAAACAGATTCATTATCCATACTGGTATCTGAATTAGGCACTGCATTTTGTGTTAACCATAAAGCTGCTTCATCCAGTTGATCATTACAGAAATTCAAAGCAGCTCTGCAATCAGCATCAGTAAATCCCAAAGCCGTTAACTTTTGTACCTGTTTTTCAATAGGTGTTAATGCTTCACTGGAACGTTGTTTAGCTATCAAAGTTTGTTTTGGTAAAGAGCTAAGCATTCTAGAAAACATAGTCACATCATGATAACTCAATCTCACACACAACGGTTGTAGCTGTATTTCAAGACATTTATCTAATGTTAAATCCAAACTGGCTCCAACAGGATCTATTATAGACAATGCAGTTTCCTCTTCTAATCCTAAGATACAGGAAAACAATTCACAATGGGACAGATTACAAGAAAGAGGCTTTTCACCTTCTTGAGGTGCAGACCTATAAGAAAGAACAGCTGTATTTTTCAGAATAACAGCATTCGTGTCATGAATTGATGTATCCTCTACAATAACTAATTCTGAATCAGTAATATTGATTTTTAACTCAAATGGTATTGAAGTTAAAGTGTTACTGCCATTTTCTTGGTTGTTGTCGGTAGTAGCTTGTGCAATACCAAGAATAGGTTCTGGTTCTACAGAATTTAACATCAAAAAGTCTCTCACAGCCTCCCACCAATCTAGAATAGCGGTTAAGCGCATACTATGTACCAGTATAGTTGTGGCTGCATTTCTTTTACGTCTTCTATGGTGCACTTCTGCCTGAACACGATTTTCATTATTGGAATTCCTTAGAGGTTGTAAAATACTTGTGAAAACGTTAGATTGTTTACTAACAGGTTCATTCTGAAACCTCATATCCATAATTAGTATTTCCTGGGATACTAAGTCAATATCCTGTGATCCATCACTCAATGAATCCAATGTTAATCTGGATTTTATGAAATTAATACAAGCCAGAGCTGCAATATTATGATTTGGATGTAACTTAACAGTAACATTTACCAATTCTAAAGTTATGCAAGATTTTTTCCAAATTTTCTCCCTGTTAGCCACATTTGCTATAGAATATTCAACAGTTTGATGTAAATCTTGCATAAATTGACGCAAATCATCCAGATTTTCTCCAATATTGTAAGAAAGCAAACCACGAATTAGCATATACTGAGCAGGATCTAAAGCGCAATCCATTGTAGACAGTGTTCCATGAATACTCAAATCAGGAATTTCTCTACTAATGTAAGTATCCAGGTTTCTTTCAATGCGTAATTTCAAATGGCACATTTCAGTAAGTAAAGATGACCCAAGTTTCTTAATATGAAAGCCACCAACAACCAACGTATCGATATTGTTATTCTTGTTGTCACACTTCACTCGTTTAGCTGCATAGACGTCCATATTAACTAATTCAAGAAACATTATATCTAGCATGCATTTATCTACCGTTTTTGAAGTTTCAAATCGATTATGAGCAGTAAGCTCCCCCAGATCAAGTAATATCATTTCATCTGATCTGGAGCTGACTGGTAACAGGATCACTGGAGCACCTGCTTCTAATTCTAAGGACAATCTCATGCTTCTTTTGTTAATATCGATTATAGCCCCAACTCCAGCTCTTAAATTAGCCATGATGGTCCAAAGTTGTGAGAAATGACCAAAAAATGCCCCAAGTTCTGCCACGAATCTCTGAGTATGTACATAGTGAACTGCAGACATTTCTAGTTTTAACTGTGCGTCATAAGGTCGTTTCTCGAAATCCAAGTAACTAGAATATTGAAAATTCAGAGCTTTTCTCCCAGATGAAAGAAATCTTTCTCTATAAAATCTTCCATGTGGTGTTAAGTCAAGTAAAGACATTGATCCTAAGGATCCTGTTACTTTTGTTTTTCCATTTGTTTTTAAAATATGCATGTTGGCATTGGATACATTGGCTTTAGCAATTTCCCGTTCAGATTGTATTAGTACCAATGTCAAAGATCTCACTTCTATTTCAGTTTCTGATCGTAAAGGCAGATTATCCACTTTGTCTAATTGATCTATGTCAATGGAAGTTTGGTGCATGGTAACTTTAGGATTAATTCCTGATGGACCACCAAACCCAAAGAAATCAAATACAACCATCCAGGATTCAACACTAATGACTAAATCTAAACAATTGAAGTCCACAGTAACGCTTTTTTGATGAGACTGTGTCACTGCTGGTTGATCACAATCTGGTTCTGTTATGGTAATACTCATCAACACTAAATTCTCTTCACTAGTAGATGCACCAGGTGATGGAGGTGGAGTATTTGGAGTGTTTGTCAAGGAAACTGGCTTTCTACGCCAATGAGGTGGAATTGTTCCATATAAAGTGTCAGTTTCCAGTCTGTCGGGTAAACTTCCCCGTCCAAACTCACTCCTAATTTGTTGTATAAACGCAAAATTAGGACAGGACTTAGAAACACCAGCTGGAAGCCTGGCACGAGTCGGTGCAGAAGATTGCATCATACATCTATGTCTCGAGCCAATAGGACACAAAAGATCTTCCATAAGAAGAGATCGTAAAGCAACTTGAATAGAGGATTCGTTTTTTTGTAACTTTTCATATTTTGCTACAAAATCTCTCATAGATAATTCAACTAGAGGTTGTTCTATGTGACCTTGTTTCAGTTCTATACCTAGGGTAGGTAGTTCAAATAATACTTTGATGGAGAGGTCAAGTTTATCAGAATAATTTGATAGTTTGCTCATTGCTTGAGATTTCTGAGCAACTGGTACAGATACTGGCATGGACAAAAGTCTGTTTATAGTGTCTAACAACTGTTCATATTGTCCTCGAGATAGAGATACTTTCAATGGTGTCATTACAACTCCATGGACTTGAACAATAGGGTTGCTAGAAAACTCATTATCAAGGAAAAAATTCGGGCTTTGTGCTAATATGTTTTCCTTTTCAACCACAACTTTTAACATAGTATCATGCAGAATTGGCTTGCCTGACTCTTTACAGCAGTAAATTTCTTCAGCTCTTAAAGGGAGATTACTGTGAATTTGTCCAACATTGGCTGATATTTCCAAAGAATACAAATTCATTTCTCTAACTTCCAAAGTTACTTTATGTTTTGCCATAGTACCTGAGTGGGGTTCATGTTGCAAGGACATAGTACCAAGATGTGCAACAAAAACTTGTCTACTATGAGACGAACGTGGAATTACCAAAACAGGGCTATCTAATAAAATATCCAGTTTTAAAGCTAGGCTTCCTGAATTTTCCAAGTCAACAGACAGACTTGGTAATCGTCTACGGGGTGGAATAGACCAGTCCTCTGCATTCACTAAGCCTCTAGCCATATCAGTAGCAGCTGCACTAATTTGTCGCGCAAGTTTGCTTAAATACTGTTTAAACTCATCAGCGCAAGAACGTAGTTCTGAAAATAAATGTGGAGCATGCGTATACCAAACACTCCCTATACGAATGGTTAAATCTATCAAGGTCTCTACTGCATCCTGCTGTTGAGTGCAAGGTTTGTTATATCGATTGGCTGAGAATCGTAAAGCTTCCAATTGATTGGACAAATCTGAAAAATGTTCTAATGGATTTTGAAGTGGATCAGCTATTGGATCTCTTCCCACACTGACGATTCTTTGGTGCGTTTTACCAGTTGGTGTTTGATCTAGAATTTGCAAACCTCCAAGCGAGCCAGAAATAAAAGTATCTATTGCCAAGGTGGCTTGTATTCGAGCGTCACACATCGTAGCTGTAGCGATCTTTTGACCCACTAAACGATTATCCTGCATCACTGCCCTTAGAAGAAGTACGTTCAGTCTATGAAAATCAAATGTTATTTCTGTCCTGGTGGACACTTTTGACTCTATCGTTTGATTTGATAAAGATTCCTGCCTCTCAATATACCCTGACTTTAACTTGCGAGACGGGAATATCCTTTTAAAGAAACCCATAAGTTCTACTATAGTTTCTTGATTGGCAATAATATCTAAATTGTTGAACTGAATATTAGCTACCCTTAGAGTCTCTAATGTATCATATACCAATGTCAATTCAACTACAATCAGAGCTTCAGAATCTAATTTTTCCAATTCAATTATAGAATTATTCCTAGGGGATTGGGAACTTTTTGCTTTACTTGCTAGATTGGACAAAGCATTAGTTAAAGCAGTTGGAGAAGTTAATCTTCTTGACATATTGGAATCAGGAGAACCAGGAGAGACTGGTGACAAGGGAGAATCTGGAAACACAGGCGATATTGGTTCTGAATCTCTCAAGCTTCCAGAAATACTATCCATTCCTACATGTTTGTGACTTGCTACTAATAATTCAAAGTCAGGACCAAATTCTTGAAGAGCATCTACAAGAAGTAGACCATGGACAGACAGAGAGATACTAACATCTGCAGTTCTTTTGCTAAAGGCAGCACGGACTCCAGACACCTGCAGCTCTGCCACACTGCGACCTCTAGACTGTAATTCAAAGGTCATCTGGTCGATGATAAATTGAACCATTATTACATGGCTCAAAAATTTGTCTGAATTCTCTTCTTTCTTAGGACTTACTGATTCTGTATTAATCAAATCAGTCTGTGAAATTCCAGTCGACTTTGAAAAACTAGACAATAAACTATACATCAGTCTAATTGCTTCCACCTTCTGTTCATTAACATGAACCACAAGTCTTGGTAAATTTCCAGATACAGTGACAGAAGGCAAATTTGGATCAGATGAGGCAAATACTCTTCGTTCAATTTGTAAAGATATGTTGAAGCGTTCTAAAACATGCAAGCTGGACATCCCCCTACTTCGTACATGTTTCCAGTTATCTTTCACCTTGCCTACAAGGATCTGTAGATCTACCAAATCAATAGAATAATGGTCATATAGCTTTTGATGTAATGCTGTCTCAGATATAGTCTGAAAGTCTTGCACAGAGCCATTTTCTTGACTCCCAGGTGGTGTGGAACAAGGTGTCTCAAATCTTTCATCTTCATCATCACTATTAAGTTCAGGAGAGTTCGATTTTATGATTATTTCATTATTTTGCACACCATTCGATAAATGGAGTTTCCCAAAGTCTACTACTACTACAGCAGCATTAGAATTAGTAAAATTCTCAACTAGTAAAATCTGTGGTGCAGATATATTAAACTGCAAATCCCAAGAGGAATGATATACCAGGTCTCCATCTAAAATCTGTTCCCAATTTTTAATGAGTTGTCTTCGAGTTCTATGTTTCATTGCTTCAAATTTTTGATTGGATGATCTATATGGCTTATACATAAAGTCTATTAACCAATGCATCACTTCAGGATTGTAAACTATATCCAAGGATTTGGAGTTTACTTGCAGCCAATGATCAGCATTTAAATGTAATGGTCTTTTTTCGTAAGTCATTTCAAAGAGATATTGGGGTAATTCATTGGTTGATTTTTCCGTAAAACTACGTTTCGGAAAGAACGTGGGAATTATTTGAGGCTGTACCAAAATAGGGAATTTGGAATTCTCTGTGAGATAATCATGCAAATACAAAGCTCCCAAGCTAATGAAAAACTTGTGAGACCTGTATCTAGGTCTTGAATCGTAACTCAAGTTTACTCGTTCAAATTGTAACTCTATTACTGGCTTGGTGTTCTCGCCATCATCCTTCGTTATGCAGAGAGAAAAAGTACCTTTTGATAAAGTAAAATTAAATTGCCCGAACACTGTATCTCGATGTAGTAAAGTATCATCATCTATAGTATCTGCTAAAACATCTAAAAGTTCTCCATCAAATGTAGATGATGTATTCTGAGTGTTTGTATTTGATGTCTTTGAATACCAACCCCACCATTGTGGAAACCACTGTTCCAACATTCCTCTAGGTTGAGGTACATTTATATTGGAATTCTGAACCATTTTTGGTGGCTTGACTTTATGCATTGCTATTTCTCTCAGTACTCTTAATTCATCAAAACTTCGCTCTTGTTCTATCTTCTCTTTTAACAATTTCATATCTGAAGATAAAACACTAGTTGGTGTTCCTATAAAGTGATACTGATTATTACCAAAGCGCAATAAAATAATAGACTCTTACAAATTTTCATTTAAATACCTAGTAATTTAGCATAATTCTCTACATATAAAATATTTTCTTTTCCTCTTTGAAGAACATCCTTCCAAGATGGTTTAGGTTTCAATGCATTTTTGCCAATATGACACCTGACTGCATATTTCCACCATTCTTTTGGTGCTGTGGATACATTAACCATTGGACGACAGCGTCTTTGTTGCTTACGACGTTCTATATCTTTCAAGCCTTTTATACATTTAACTATTTGATCATATTGTACCTGATGAAAAATTATTTATAATATATGAACTTTAAATATAAAATCTAGATATATAGGTTATAAACTTACATCTGTAAGACATAATGGAACATCATCTAATAAGAGATCAACAACCATTCTAGGTTTACTCGTCGATCTCAATGGTCGTTCAGATCTGTCTCTCTTAATGTGTGTTCTTGCATTAACAGGTAATAAAATATAGTTTTTAATTATATTTTTTGGTTCACCCATGGCAATCTAGAAAAAAAATAAATCTCAGAACTGTTAGCTCAAATTTTAATATTTACATCAATAATTGTATAGAAAAATAAATATATACAGCTAAATCGCCAAGATTGAGGGAACCAAGAAACTCATCTTTTCTCAGATGATTCCAATAAATGGAAAGTCTATTAAGTTCCATGAGTTTAAAAGATGTATCAGGAAGATTCCAAAAAACAGAACCAGGTATCCAACTAGAATCACAGCTTTGTGCAGTTAAGGCTCCTATAGTTACACCCAGTGCAATGCCAGTATCTATTGGTAAAAATTATTTTCAAATACTATAAGTTTTCTTTTTATTTCATTAAGTAAAGAAACTTATTTACCATCTTGTAATGTCACGCCATCTTCATATCTTATGTGAACATCTTTAATATTTAGCTGTAAATTTTCAATAATATTTGTGATCAATGAGGTACCATAATTCATCCAAGAACTGTAACTGGTAGCATAATAACCAAGATCTTGTTCTGTGAGTGTTCTCCATCTTGCTTCCAATGAATTTAATCGACTCAACTTATATTCTAAAATAGCTTGTTCCTCTGCTTCATTATCAAACTGTAAACACAGTTATCTGTAAATATATGAAACAGAAAACATTATAGAAGAACAATAATCTATGTACCTCATCTAAATTAATTGGTCCAGCTACTAAATAAAGCTGCTCTATCACTATGATCCATGAGGCTGTTCTTATTTGACGAACAGGTACTTGTAACCTTATTTTACCAATAAACCCTGCTTTTATTTCAATGGGTAAACCTATATGGTGCAAAGCTTCTTTCTTCAATGGCAGATTTTCCAGTTCTACTTCACCTGAGAAAGAATAATTTTTTTTAAATGAAAATTTGAAATTTCATTATATTCTTGAAAATATTTTAGTTGAACCTAAATTTTACAACTATTCAACAAGCAATGATATAAAATTCAATCAATTCTAAGTTTTTGGATATAATAAAAAAGATATTAATCATGAGCAAATAATGTCAATGAAATATTTCGCTCAAAATCTATTCTTAAATTTTATGAACATGACTGGGAAGGGAAACATAACCTTACCAGACAATAAAGCGATGCTTAATTGATCAGTATTTAAATTTTCTACATATTTTCCCAGATAATTATTTAGTACCCAGGCGACAAGTCCTTCTAACATCGTGAAGAATAAAGATGTTCCTTGACAACTAGAAGAACAAACTTACATACAGAAGCAAACATAAGTACGATTTGCATAGGTTCTGTTTCGCGAGTTTCGTTTAAATTTTTAAAACTCACAATATAATAACAGTTATAAATTGTACGATCGACGAGGTACCATTTTCTTCGAGCAAAACTAACATTTTTCACATGTAAATGTTATTTGTTTTCTTATAAAAGTCACGAGAACTCGAATTAATGGTACGAGTTATATTAAATGAACCTCATCGATCGTGAACACCATCGTGTCGGATAACGAGTGGTTTCAACATCATGAAAGGAACTTTGAAACTTGAGATTATTCATAATGAAACACAACTTTTTCTTTTTTTTCTATAACATAAACTTCCAATCAAATTACAAACTACGTTAGTACATTATTATACATTAATCCATTATTAAATTGCTTGATATTAAATTCCATCAAAATTTATTTAATGGACATTTCCCAGATTACTGAAAAATTTAACGGAAAAATCGTTGTTAGTACTACTAAGAATTGAACATATTTTTTATATGAAATTAAAAAAATAATTTTTATAAATTTTTCTTGCAACCCACATTCGAATATTGGGCATCTCAGATTATCCTATCTACCAATGAAAACACTATATTCAAACACTTCGTTTTATATATATATAAAGGCATACAAAATATACACATACACACACATATATATATGCCAATTATATGATGTGTACATATGTAAACAACAAATTTGTTAAACTTTCAGGTTCATAAAAATAACTAAAAAAAAAAAAAAACTCACGTACGTTGTTTTTCTTCATTTATTACAGGAAATACAAAAAACATTCTTTAAAACTACCTAATGGGTATTGGAAGTAGCTATCATATGAAAAATTAAGTATTTTACCATTTCGTTTCATTCGATTTTTGATATTTCATTAAATAAATATAAATCTATTGTTATATACTCAAATATACAACGTACATATACTTTGTTAATAAATCTGATTAAGCTTCTTCCTGTTCCCTTTAGTCTTATTAATGATATATTTATTCAGATTTCAGTTTTGTGTCTTCTTTATAATGTAGGAACACTAAAGAGAATAAAAACACCCCACCCATCATTGAGAATGCACTTATATAATAAGGAAATGCACTGGGTATAAAGCGTTCATACTGAGTGTGTTGTAGAGGACGCACAGATACTTGTGTAGTGCTATACAAATGTGTCAAACCAATGCGAGTATAGTCTACTTTAAACTGGTAGACCCCATAAACGTCAGGAATCTTAAACCTCGCTTCATATTGACCATTTCCTACAGGTTTCATAGTTATACGAACAAAAGGATCTATTCTAACGAATTCTAATTGTAAATCATTGGTATCATAAGGAATCCATTTGTCTCCTGTTAACTTTTGAACAGTGATAGAATAAACTACATCGTCCATGATGGTATAAGCTGCTGGAGGTTTTGATTCTCCCACTCTGTGGTGATGTACACTTGAAACACGAATAACACCATTCTCCTTAAACACCCAGCGAGCAATCATTGTTGCCACGACTTCATTTCCAGATTTCTCATTTTTCTGCCCACCTGTATATCATTTCTTAAATATTTAATATAACATTGAAAAGGAAAGCTATGATATATAAGTTAACTTTTTTACCTTGAGCTTTTTGGATAGGACTAGTGAATGCTTCATCACTAAAAAAATACAATGAACCAGAGAACACTACTCTGGCATTGTTTCTAGCTTGCAGAGCTGCAATTAGTAATGTATTTTTACCTACTGCATGGGGATATTCTTTTATAGGATTTTGTGGATTATAAGAGTATGCTGAACTAGATGCTGTTAACAAACGTAAAATTAATGGATTTTCTGTATCTGCAATCAAACCAGTTCCCTGATATAATAAAGGTTGCACATTTTTGCTTCCAACAATTGCTGGAGCATCTATCAGATTGATAGGATCTGCTACTATTTTGGTATGATAACCATTATCAGAAACATCATAATTTAAATGGTCAATAACTGCAGAACCTTCCTCATCAATTTCAAAACCACATTCTGAAGCTAGTTCGTGAAGAGCATCTCCTGACTGAGATGAGCCAGCAACCAAAACATTACCACCACCATCAATGAAATCTGTTATAGCTTCAATACTTAATGCTCCACCAAATTCTTCCACAAAGGGAGCAAATATTATTAAATGCTGATATAAAAATTCTCCATACTTGGAAAGCTGAAGATTAGCATCATCTGCTAATTTAAATGTTAATGTGTATCCGCTATCTACAAAAAAATTAAAAAGATCACTAACTACCTAACCTCAAACTTTTTTTAAGCTATATTATATATATACACAATTAAAAATTATATGATACAGCCAAACAAATTTAATGCTACTATAATCCGGAAAATGTGAAAAATTTAAAGCAACTAGTAACAGATTACTGTTTCACTGAAAATAGTTAAATGTTTACGAACCCTGTAAAGTCTTGAAAAATATGGAATGTGTTTCTTTTATTGCTAAATTGTCGAGCAAAACGAGTGTGGGTCCTCCAGCATTCGCTAGTCCGAATATCGTAACAAGACAGAGATATTTATTTATAAATTTCATTATGGATATATAAAACCTTCTGCCACGACACCGGTTTTACTATCTCAGGGTAGTAGTTTCATACGTAACACGTGACCAAATGGAATTCATCCGCTTTGCGGAAGTGACATGTTTTCAACCGTATGAATCAAACTTACTATATACTACTAGCGATATTTTATTAAAATTTTTAGTAAAAGAAAATGAAGATATAATAAGTTTTAACATATTAAAATCTTGACCAGATATTCATAAAAATAACTAATTCATTTAAATTGTATGCCATTATATGGTACAAAATCGTTTCCAAACTATGATCCTTCATGAAGTCGCCTTGAATGATTCCAAATAATTATACTAGGCTAATGACGTTAGCAAAAAGGCAACAAAAATTTTGTTTACGTATACAGAGTGTGGTTTATGTGCGAAAAATGCATGTAATGCCGTACGAATACAGTGATCATTGTCACGCATGCTCGAACGCGTTTTAAATGTCAAAACCGTGCGAATTTATCCACATTTATTCACATCGAGAATCGCCGAGATTTTCCCGACGATATATAGAGTTCGCGTAAGTTATGTCCTTATTGCGTGCCTCGCACGACTATCAAAGTGCTATGGCCAAACCGTGTTATAAGCTGAGAACTTCTCTTTTCGGACACACATCCGACGTAAGAGCTGTAGCAACATTCGCCGACGGAACTATAGTTTCTACTTCCCGGGATGAAACTGCACGTATTTGGAAATCATGCGGGTATTTAACCTGTTTAAGTATTTCGTTAACAGTAGAAAAGAATCTCTTTCTTACTCGTTCTAACTATTTCATATGCTCTATATGATTTTATACTGTGAAAATAATATTATATAAACATTTTACAGAAATGGTAAAGATTATGAACATACTGCAACTTTGAAAGGACACTCCAACTTTGTTACCTCTGTATGTGTTATAAATCCTTCTGAGCAATACCCTACAGGTTTCATTGTTACTGGTAGTCATGATAAGACTATACGCATCTATGTCTTAGAACAAACAGAGCCCATAAACATTATAAAAAGTCACCAGGATACAGTTTGTAAGTTAACAACTGGCACAAAGGAAGGGACATTCTTATCAAGTTCCTGGGACATGAGTGCTAAATTATGGAATCTGAGTGATTTAAGTAAACCACAGTTGAACCTGTTGGGTCATACAGCTGCTGTATGGTGTGTAGCAGATTTGTCAAGTGAATCCATTGTAACTGGATCAGCAGATAAGCTTGTTATAATATGGACAAGTGATGGTTCAGTACAGCACAAATTAACTGGGCATACAGATTGTGTTCGTGATATATCTACAATAAGTAGCAATGAATTCTTTACTTGTGCCAATGATGCCACTGTCCGTCATTGGAACGTGTCTCTTGGAACATGCTTAGGAGTCTATTGTGGACATGAAAATTATATCTATAGCATTTTAGCCTTAGAAAATGGTACAAGTATATTTACTTGTGGTGAAGATCGAACACTTAGGATATGGCATAATACTGAACTAAGTCAAACTATTACTTTACCCACTCAGTCTGTGTGGTGTCTAGCTTTACTTCCCAGTGGTGACATAGTTACTGGAAGTTCTGATGGTGTTGTTAGAATATTTTCATGTAATTCCAAACAATATGCAGATTCAGAGGCACTGCAGGAGTTTGAACAGCAAGTAGCCAGTGTTAAGCTTAATGCTCAACAAGAGCTAGGTGGGATCAAAATTAAGGAGTAAGTCAAATAACTAAAAAGTGAAGTGGATTATAAATAATAAATTAGAATCTTAATTTATGTATTAACAGTTTACCAGATGCAAAAGCCTTGTTGCAGCCTGGCCAGAGAGATGGTCAGACTAAAATTGTGAATGATGGTGATGCTATAAGAGCATACAGCTGGTCACAAAGTGAACAGAAGTGGATAAAAATTGGAAATGTTATGGGAGCATCAGGTGGTAGCATAGTTACATCTGGAAAACAACTATATAACGGCATAGAGTATGATTATGTGTTCTCTGTGGACATACAAGATGGTGTTCCTCCATTAAAATTACCCTATAATAATGATCAAGATCCTTGGCATGTTGCACAGAAGTTCCTTCACGATAATGGTCTTAGTCAATTGTTTCTAGATCAGGTACAAAACTTAAAAGATAAATGCTTCTTTTTCAATGAAAAATAATTTATATGGCAATTTATTTTTATTTATAGGTTGCAAATTTTATAATAAAAAATTCTCAATCTGCACCAGTTCTGAAAACTGATGCTCAATATGCTGATCCTTTCACAGGAGGCAGTAGATACATTCCTCAGTCAACAGCAAATACAACTCTGCAAGAATCTACAAGACCAGTTGCATCAAACTCCTCAGACACATTGACACCTTCCTATATTCCACATACAAAATACTTGAAATTGGAACAGGCAAATCTTTCTCAAATTTTAGGTATGTACTTTTTATTCCTTCTGGTCTCTAAAGCAAAAATAAAATTAATTAATTAGTTTATCATTTTTTATAGAAAAGATAAAGGAATTAAATGCTAAACAAAATGATAATCTCAAAGTATCAAGCGATAAATTAGAATCCTTGATGAAGCTTGCTGGAGATCAAGCTTCCGAAGAATTAAAAACTGATGCTCTAAGTACTTTGAAAATACTTTTAAATTGGCCAGATGATGTACTGTTTCCTGTACTTGATATTACCAGACTTGCAGTACTTTGCAGAGAAGTGAATGATGTACTATGTACAGAAGAGCTACTGCAGATTGTAAAAAAACACATCAAACCTGATGCACTTCCTTCTAATCAGATGCTCACTTTTCGCTTACTCGCAAACATGTTCAGTTATGAAAGAGGTGAAAAACTATGTTTTAGTTCCAAGGATGAGATATTAAAGCTTCTATCAGAACTAGAATCCTTTACAAACAAAAATAATCAGGTACGAATAACGTGGAAGAATCAAGATTTACATTAGTATATGATTAATTAATGAAATTAATGGGATATTTTCAGGTAGCAATTTCGACTTATATATTAAATTTAACTGTAGCTTTGAATAAGTACAATGACACACTAGGTAAAACACAATGTCTAAATGCAATATTCTCTGTGTTACCACGTTTAAATGAATCTGAAGCAGTATTTAGAACCCTTGTTGCATTGGGAACACTTTTGAGCACAACATCAAATTCAGACGATCGAAATAATTTAATAGAAGCGGTACGACAATCGGAAGTTGCTTTGAATATTCTTCAAACGATGTCAGAAACGACGATTCCAACGAACAAGCTGGCAAATTGTTCAAAACAGATAATCAGTTTAATAATTTAAATATATAAAATACAGGAAAGAAAATTGAGAAAAACAATTGCACGTGAAACTCCAAACTCAAACAATTAAATGTTGTAATTAACAAACATATTTTACCAACATTGCGTTAAATAGGTTTCTTATATTTTTTGCAATCTGATAATTTAAACATTATAATTGTCTCATTGCTAATAAAAGTACATTTTGCCATAATTGAAAGATAATCTTTTTTCATCCAAGAAAAAAAAAAAGCAAAATACGTATATATCCTTTTCTCTCTTTTTTTTTTGTAAGGAATAGTTTCTTTCATTTTAGTTTAGGTAAGATAAGTTGTGTATTTTGAAATGAAAATTAATTAATTAAAACATATGTACAACGATGAATATAAAATAATAATTTATGTAATATACATAATATTTGATTAAATCTTCCGAGCATTTCGCCCGACAAACATACAACAGACAACAGTGTAATAGTAGAATATTGTTATTACATTAACGTCAAATATGTGTGTGTGGGTGTATGTGTGTATGTACATACACACAGGCACACACACTTCTTTCTGCTTTCCTTAGTTGTATATCAATTCACTCTCGCGAGTAAGTCGAGTGTCAATTACCACAACTTCATAGTTAATTACGATGAAAAATAATAACATTCACTGTGTACACTCATTATTAACTTCAGTTATGCTCGATGAACAATACATACAGTACACGAAAGATAGTTTTTTTTAACCGTTGTTTCTTTTTTACAGTATCATCAGGTCATTTGTGGCTCGTGGGAATGTGAATATGCGATTTCCATTTTCTTTTTTCTTTCTTTGCATTTTTTCTTACAAAAATAATTTGAAATATATAATCTGAGATCTGTAAGACAATAGACAGTGCTGGATCATACAGTTGAGAATTTGTTAGTATTTCAAATTGTGTTTGTCGTCGTATGTGTTAGTCTAAGCTAATTAGTTTCTTTTTCTTTTATCCATCTTGTAATGATGCTGAAGATCAAGATCGTCACAAATAAAAATATTTCTGTAAAGAGATTCTTTGCTTACTTCGTGGTAAAATCAATTATCAATTTTTTTGTATTCCATAACCTAAACTTAAATTTTTCTTTTCTTTTATGCATTTACGACGACTGATTTTTCAACTCGGAAATAGAAGATTCGGAATGCATTACAGAAATGCACTGATCCGTAAAGATGTACTTCTTAATCAATTATTAACCAAGATCAATTACTTGAAAGAGAAATAGAGACAGATAGAGATAGATAGAGAATATGCACACAAGGTTGCAAATCTTTAAAAGTTAGAATTGCACCAAGAAATATGTACTTTTCTCAAGATAAGTCACTTTTGTGGATTTGAAAAATTATGTCAAAAATCACGTTCGAGTAGTATCGAATCATAACATTTTTATGTATATACCTTTTCTTTTTTTATTATTATAGCAATCTAAACTGCTAAATATGAGAGAGATTTCTCAACTTTTTTGTACCTCTGAACTTAAACTTAGTATATCTTTATATCAAGCAGTTTGTATTTATTACTTCTTTAATTCAACTACTTATGATTGCCCGTTTTATGATTTATATTTCATTTCATTTTGCCTTGAATAAGCATCCGTGATAAAATCAAACACAGCCTCATTAATTGAAGGGTTCAGGGAACAAGTATTAAAAATATAGACATCTCGTATGTATAAAATTGTATCCTAGAAATGGATTGAGAGTTGAACAAATTTAGACATTATTGAAAAAAAAATTTGAACTTTTAGCCAATATTACAATTACATTGGTTACCTGTAAGAAACTACAGAGTTGAATTTATAAAATACTTTCAGTGTTTAACACTATATCACGACAACTTATGTATACTGTCACAAAAGTTTGAAACCACGTGTTATACTAATGGCGAATTTTTCGCTAATTTGTCTATCACTTCAAAGTTAATTCTACAATTATTGATAGCAATTTAACTAGTATTGATGAAGTTTTTAAGCTATTCCCAAATTATCATTTTTTTTTTTTTAAAATCTCGATTTATAAAGATGTGTAGTGATTCCAAACTTTTAATCGTCAGAATATACTTAAAATTGCAATTTTTCGCTATCACCACATTTCTCGTCCTAGGATATCACTTTCTCTTAGCAAAAATGTAAACTTCCTTTCCCGCACCCTTCAATTAGGGCTTCCTTTTTTTACTACGGCAGCATACGAGGAGGGACCTAAAATTTGTATTGGGTCCCCCCTGGCCCGTCTCATTCGGCCGGCGTACTCGACGCCCATCTGTCAAATTCTATTCCTGAGTCTGGACTAAGACCCAGATCTATAGGACTGAGGAAGCTACGAGCTGGACAATTACAAGGTCTTCCAGGCCGGCATGCTCCAATACACCTTTGCTCATTTCCTTTATTACTTCTGTCACCTCTGTCCCTTAGTTCCTTCTCAAAGCTGTGCAATTGTTCCATAAAGTGGAAGTTTGGAGCGACATTAGATTTTCGACTGCGTACCAGGTTAAAAGCATCATTCAGACTGAGACTGCACTTGTGCATAAGATAGGCTACAGTGATTGTGACGGACCGAGACACTCCGGCCAGACAGTGAACCAGCACTCCCTTGTCTGAGCTTCGAGCCTCCTCTGAAAAGTGGAAAAATAAGAATTATGTCTTAAATTTATATGTAATTAGAGTCAACTTCTTTTCTTTTTTCTTTGTTTTTGCTTTTGTTGTAGGTTATATTCACCAATGAACTGAATTGCTTGTGGAAAGAAACTAGCTAGATTCTGGCTCCAATGATCACTTATTGGTATTTGCATGTATTTTATCGAACCAGCGCTTTCAAATACATTGGGTAAATCTGGGGTTACATTCAGAATGTATTGTATCCTATGACGTGCAAGGGCTTCCCTATCTTCACTATTTGCTGCATTTCCAAGGTACAAGTGGGGCAAAATTTCAACTGGAAAGTCTTTGTCCTCTTCAGGTCCTATAAAGACCACCAAAGCAACTTATTTTTTTCTGTTTTATAAAATAGAAGATTGCTAGAATTCATTTGAATATACTAACCAACAGAATCACATGTACTATCACTATCAGAATCTGAATAAGATCTCGTAGGTGGTGTGGAAATTCGAAGTGACCTGAGACCCATTAATTCACCTTCATTAGAATCTTGACCTGGTGGACCTTCACCACTGGTTTGACTACCTTCACACCATTCAGGGTATCTATCTCTGAATGCTCCAAAACCATCTGTAATATGAAATAAAATAAAAGATCTGTATAAGTAAAAACAATTAACAAACTTATTGACAAAAGTGAATAGATATATAAGTAAATGACTCAGAATAAAATTTATATTAAGTATTAAAGGATAAATAAGTAAAATAAAAATACATTCTAAAGATGCATCTCTTATCTCTATAAAGAGATAAAGAAAATTTGTTGCAATATATTATAGATTTGAGTATCTGACTGGATGTCAATATATTAAACACAAATTGATATTTTATTCTCAGACGTTCATAATGATTCAATTATAAATTTTATATTTTTGCTATAATAGTTATAATAAAAATATGCTCATAGAAATTTGTCCTTTTAGAATATAACATTAAAATATTTTCTTTTATTTTTAATGCACATATTTATTTTATCTGTATATAAATATTTATACTATTCCTTTTAAAATTAAAATATATATTACCCATTAAAATAGCAACACATCCTCCACTACTTCTAAGTCTTCGACTTAAAACTTGTATTGTTTCACCCTGATGTCCTGCAGGGTCTGTAGAGTCACCAATTAGTACAAATGTCCCTCTACTACTCTCATCGCCACACAGAAACACTTCCACTCTGTTTCTTAGATCTAAACACCTTATTGTTGATAGCAGATCAACTTTGCCTGCTGCCAATCGCCTCAACATGATGCTAGGTATAGCTAACGGTACTGAGCCTCTAATATGAGCTTCAGAAAAATCAGCATGTGCCCTACAATCTAAGATGAGAAGCTTGTTTGGACCATTCGGTAATCTAAGTTGCCTGAAAAGCCACTCAGGATCCACAAGATCTTCTTCCATAACATTTCCACCTGGCATTTTGCAAGTTTTAATTGAAATTCCTGATGTTTCTTTGGCCTTTGACTTTACTCTCCTTAAAGAATATCTGACTTCTTTATGGGCATTATCTCCTTATATTAATGGATTTATTGTTTCTTATTGCATTCCAAAAAAAAACAAGCACCTGAGATTTAACAATATTGAAAGAAATTTCCTCTCTGGTATGGCACTTTCAAGTAACGTTCTACCATTGGTTTATATAAAATGATCAATGTATACACATGACATCTGTCTAGAATCATAACCCACAGAACAATAATCTTGTCATTATATGTTTACTGGTAACTGTGGACAATGTGAAACAAGTGTATATGTACATTCATATAATTGGACATTCAGTAAGCGCGCGCATTCTATGTGCACGCAACCTGTACATCTATTCTTAAATATTTATGAAATACGAAATGGCACTTGGAGTTGTATAGTAGAACGTGTTCTTCAGAGATATCCAGACGCTTGACGTTGTTCCCCAGCTTTACATACGCGTACCTGTGTTGTAATTCAATGTTTTCTCACGTGTTCCCATCACTTCTTGCGGCACCTTGATGCCGTGTTTTCTACTCCTCCTTCTCCTCCTTCTCCGCTGCTGCCACCGCCAGCAGTTCGTCTCGATTATTGATCCTTTTGTAAATAAAGACGACAGGTCCAATTAACGCCACAGCCGCGGAATGTTTCAGTTCACCCAACAAATGCATGATCCCACGCGTTCTACCACCACACACTTCCTTCTGCCTCTTTAATACCTCAACAATCGCACCGACGGTCTAACCGACATCATGTCTCGTAAAGAGATTGCTGGCATTATCTTTTCTTTTTCCACAATGGAACAGACAATAATTATGTGTGTACTTTTTTCTCCTTCCGTTCGCTGGCCCTTTTTTTTACTATAAACTCTGCACAATCACAACAACTACACGTTCTCAGATCCACCTTCTTCTTCGACACTTCACCAACACAGGGATGCTGCGCTGTACACTGGAGCTGCCGTACGGTCGATTCGAATAGATCCAAGTGAACGAGGTACTTAGTTCGGGAGATCTGTCGCGTATCTCGGCGCTGCGCGACTCGAGACCGTCGCCCTCACCTCACGAATCCCTCCAACATCGCTTGACGCGTCTTCCCTCGGTTGCCGTACCGACTTCCTGTTCTTTTTTTCTTCTTCCACGACTTTCTTTCTCTGTCGACCCTCTACCGAGCCACGGAGAGAAGGGCTCGATTACAAGTCTTGTGTCTTGCCTTCTATCTTCCTCTCACTTTCTTCTAACTTTCTATCTTTCTCTAACGTTTGGAGCACATCGTAGACTGTTTCTGTCTCTCTTCTATAGCCTTCTAACCAGCCTGCTGCAGGCCACACCTTACCTCGAGCGTTCTTCCGTCCAGAATGGGCAAATGGCGCTCGGATCCTCGATTGTAGGGGAAGCTGATCTTCACATTGATTGGCGCCAGATCACGTGGTCTCCACTATCGGACCAATCCCGATCCGGACTGACGTCAGTTCATTGACAAAAGATGTTTTCATTAACAAGGCGTGGGTAGATGGGTCGGGGGGTCGGTACTGACCGAGCCGCGCTGTAAGCTAGAGGTGAGGAGACGACGGGGAACGCTCGTACACTACACGCTCACCCTCTCACGCGTGCGTGGGCGCATATTATTACGATCCACAAGAGAACACGGTACCGTCTACACGAGCCTACTTCGTATCGACGTGCACGCACACTCGCGTGCACGTGCTGTGGCCAGGATTGGCATGATACTCTCTGTCACCCAGTAGAAGTAATTTAGTAAATCTTTGTTTTTTACACGATTCATCGGATATCTATTATGAATTGTTTCATATCTTTCTAATGGTCTGAAAAAAATAGGAAAATTAATTGAATAACTTTCAGTCGGAATTATAGGATTTTAAAAAAAATTAAGTTGAGATTTACAATTTGAAATCGAAATAAAAGTTTTAGGGAGAGCTAAAATACAGATTCTTACTTAAACAAGTTTCTGCAGATTTTGAAACATTATATACATGACATAATAAGTATAATTATACTATCATTTGTGTCTTGAAATTGTCATCATATTTTGAAATTTTTTGCCTCATTGAAAAAGCTTCAGTCAAAGAATTTTTGAGAGCATAAATTGAAATAGTAAATATAATTTCAAAGTATCGTCCTTGTCCTTTTCAAATTTTTCATTTTGTTCAAAGCATTCTGGATGATATAAAACGTTATATACAATGTTCATAAAATTCTAGTAATTTTATCACTTTATATTCTATTACTATCTGAGTAATAACAAGATGCTCAAGTCGATATTTTTTAAAATGACGCCCCTTGAAAGATTACGTCCCTGAACTCTGTTGTACTGTACGTGAAGCCTCACCTCGGATCGGCTAACCTATCAGGCGGCTCTCGGGCGTGGGTTGGCATTCCATTCATTTGGGCTGCTGTCGTTGAAGATTTTCACGTTCGATCACACGGACGGCGCAGGGCCACTTTATCACGACCCCTAGAGAACCCTGGAGAAAGAACGAGTAGGCAGAGAGGGAGATAAAGAGAAAGAGAAGCAGTGAGGAGTAAAGGGCTTCTCTGATTAGTGTCGGTGGCCTTCGAGCCGCGAGACGAATTTCGATTTGATTGCGTGGGAGCGTGATAAGGTGAGCGTACTACGGCGTCCTTGGTACTCCACACTCGTTTCGATCAATGGCAGCTGAGGATTTACGTAAGAATCTGCCATAGATCACCATATATCGATTCCTTGTTACATTTGCAATTTATCAGTATCCGTGTGTAGAATATAAATTTCCTTCGACTGTATGGATGTCAAGTATAATAGATTAATAATCGGTCGAGTTTCAACGTGTCACGCGAAATGCTAATGAAATTATTGTAATAACGTAGCCAGCCTTTCTGGAAATAA
Organism: Eufriesea mexicana; assembly: GCF_001483705.2. Classification (NCBI taxonomy): domain Eukaryota; kingdom Metazoa; phylum Arthropoda; class Insecta; order Hymenoptera; family Apidae; genus Eufriesea; species Eufriesea mexicana. Next base: position 149,314 of record NW_016920754.1, read on the forward strand.
AAAGTACTTTTATTATATAACTAGTATATCTGATATTAAAACGTGACTCTGTAGATCGTATTAAAAAGTCTATCAGTGTAATAATCAGAAAATAAACTCCATTATCAAGAATCAAATCTATTGATTTCATAAAATAACTATAATAAGAATACCTTTATTAGATTTAATAGTTAACATTAGAACAGGGCCATGGTTGCATTAAATAGTCTACTATAGTAATCGTGGATCGTGGGTTGTTCCCTATATTTAGCGAGAAATTGAAATAGACAAAGGGTACGAAGGTTTACTATGGGATCTCTCTGTTCTAGAGAGAGATCCTTTTCCTATACTGAACCGAATTTGATAATATCATAAATTAATACGTCAAGTGACATTACTAATTTATACGCAGAACCAAACACCTTATTTTTTACATGTATATAATATTTCTATAAATTCATTTAATTTTTATGTAGTTTTGAAGAAATGCTTCTACGTTATATATAAAACAAATTTGAAAAATGAGCACATTACGAACAACAAATAAAATTAGTATTACTATATTCTTGTAGTTTTGGAAAGTTTCATCCTCCTACAATTTATCAAATCTTTTCTTCTTATCTTTTGTATATTTATATTGGCCGTGTACCTTTGAATCGTGGAAGAAGCTATTGACCGGTATGAATCTACATTTTTTGGCTTGGTGCATCGCTAAATAAGTCCCCATTAAAGCTATTATCGATCGCTGGACGACGGGAAGAGAGTAGGGAAGGTGCATGCGGTATCACTATGGCAGTCACAGCAGTAATGTGTACGCTAAGATGACGTAAGTGATACCTGTTGATGACCTTAACAGGTGTGCATACTTAATGGCACTGGCATTACGTATTTCGTGATGCAGTCGGAAGTCGCAGCGCATTACTCAATCACGATTCTATAGTACGCCTCGTTAACTCTGGCACGATGCTCTTTTCTCACGACTACAATTGATGCGGACACCCTTTGCGTTCTTAAACCTCCATTAATATTCTTCCCTACTTTTTTCTAAGAAATTCGAAACTGAAAACGTGTCATTGGTGGAAGTTGCGCTTCCATCTTTCTATAAATTTTTGGGTACTTAAAGAATTAATATCTCCATCTAACGAAATATGTCAATTGTCGAAACCCTGTCTTGGATTTACAAATTCAAAGGAAACATCAATTTCCACGAATTTGCCACGCGGTGTGACTTGTGTAGCGCGGCGTTTATTTGCGTCTGGTTCCTGCGGGCTACCGGAGGAGGAAACCGATTATCGGGTTCACAGTGCCTCACCAGATGTAACGTCGAACGCGTATTCACGTGCATGAATGCACCAACACCGAGGTGAACGCGGGTATACGCACCGGAAGCAATACTCCCTGGCACTTGGCCGAGCATTAGTGCACGCACTCGCTAACATGTATATGTGAACAAATGTAAGTTTGTATATGTTACTGCGTGGGCGTGTGCGTGTGATTACTACGAAAAGCGGCCCCAGGTTGACAGGAAATGGTTCGAGATAAGATAATGACGTCCCTCGCCTCTCCTGCATCCGGCTGCTTTCTTCGCTGCTAGGACGTTAGAAAAGGTTCTCTTTTTGCAACTCGAGGAATTAAACAAATCTAAAAAAATTGTTCTATTTACGCTTCACGTTAAAATAGATAAAATTGGAGACGAATTAAGATAATATCTAAGACTCTGAAATCTCTTGATACAAGGCAATAAATAAAATCTATTTTTTATTTTAGAAAAAAATATTAGCTTAAGCTTTAAAATAAAATGAACAAATTGTAAATAAAGTATAGTCAAAATAATACCTCTAATGTCCAAAAATCTTGCGATATACAAAAATAACTTTAAATCTTTGCGAAGATTTTTCAAAATATACAAGCTGAATAGCAGCATAAACGAAGGAGACTTCCATTATGAATAATCACATTCTGTTTCAATCGATAAGCAAGAGAAAAAATTCAGAAATATTGGATAAACATTTGAGATCACTATCTTGTGATAATAATCAAAGTCCAACTTGTTTAATATTAGCTGTAATTAGTCATATAAACATTAATCAGTCATATAAAATTAATAATCTCACTTTATGAATTATCGATACTCGATACATCTTTATAGGTTAAAGATATCGATCATTTCCCGCGTTTTCTATTCTAAGGGAAATTCTAAGACGTACGGTCGATTCTCTGAATGACTCTCGAAACTGGTGCGCCCACATTCCATCGAGTTTCTGACACGTTGACTAGCCTGTAAAACAGCTTACAGGACCTTTGTCTCTCTTTTTATCCCTATGACATTTGGTTAACACAAGAGGCCATAAACAGGTTGATGTACGTATCTACAATTATAGATCGATAAACAATGAAAATAGATTGTATTTATCGAGTTAATTTGTACTTTTTCTGAACTTATTGCATGCTTAATCTTAATCTCTAACTATTGCTTCTTATTCGTGGATTTTCTTGAAGATTGTCGTTAAGATTTTGCAACGAAAGAACCAATTCATTGACATGTACACATTCTTTATGTTTGATTGTGTTACGTCGGAAATTAATCAGAGATGGCGCTAATCGTTACATATTAGCAATACTTTCCTCTTGCATCTCTTTGTTCTTCTTTTTTCTATTAATCATTTTTAATGACAATACCAATTATAGATTAATCTTCAGAATTTTTAAGAACATCTTTAGAAATTTGTTATGTATATCTTTGCCGAATTGTTAATTAATTAATACAATTATTAAGAAAAGAGGGCGCTGCTTGTATAAGATTATTAAGATTAAACAGAATCTGCTATATTCATTTTTATAGAACAGGTATGTCAATCTAGATTAAATACAAAACTAGGTTAAATATTTTATTCGTAGTAGTGATTTCCAAGAGATTTTCGCCAGATTTAAGACAGATTTCTCATCTTGCAAGAAAATTTGTAAAATTTATAATTAAGATTACGATATTAAATACAATTTCACGGTTTAGTCGATCAATTTTTAAGTGACCGTTAAATGTCTGATAATTCTCTATTTTTTCATGAATTATTAATATCTGAAGTGCATTGGTTTCTTCTATTTTCTTCTTTATAGTTTTTTTAAATGTTTTCTAATAAACATTTGAAGGATACATGCATCGATCCGAATTCAAATCAAGTTGAAGCCTTAGGATATTAGAAAGTAATAGATAAGTTTGGATTCACGAATCCAAATTTTTAAAATAGTATAAAATTTTAAGAACGATTTTTTAATTCAATAATTAAAATAATTTGATTTATTGTTAGTTTAAATTGATAGTCTACTAAGTTTACATTTTTATGCTTTGAATATTTAAAAATTTCATTGCATACCTAAAAATTCAAGAAACTTTACTTAAATAGCAGTATAAATAATATTTTAGGTTACTTCAATATTTTATTCAAGGTTATTACTCTGCGAGTAAACTCATCACATAATCGATAATTATACATTTTCCGTGACTTTTTTTAATTTCTGAATGAATTTTTTAACAAAGAATAACTTTAAAAAGGAATAAATCTCGTAACAAAGAATTAAAGGAATACGTTATAGGTTAACACATGAAGTCCTATACATGCTTCAAATGTATCGATATATCGAAATACGATTATCGAAATTCTCGTATATTGATTGGATTTACTAAGGGAGGAAGATTATCGATAATTTTCTACACATGTGTAATCAAGATAATGTTGATTGAAATAATTTTATAAAAATTAAAAATACAAATATACGGTAAGAAGGAAATATTTCTGTACAAAGGTGATTGAGTTTCTCTACAAAGTGGATGTTTAATTAGCGTCCCTCGTTAGAGGATCCAAGAATACTTGTTCTCGTATGGCGACTTGTGTAGATATAACGCGCTAATATAGAATGTGCCGGCACACGTTGGTAGGTGGCGAAGTAAAATAATCAATGAAGAGGCGAACGGGATCAGGAGGGAGAAAGCGAAAAGAGCTTTATACATTCGCGCCCACGCGGGCCCACGGGTTTTCGTTGTTATCCCGTGCCGTTTTTGTTCTTCCTGTCGTTGGAGAGACCTTGTCAGGAATTGGTACGTCGGTTCGTATATGGAATCGTTGATCCACACAAACGATAGTAATTTAACACCTACCTTTGTAACAATTATGCAGTTTGTTCGAATAAAATGTCCTTTTTAGAATAATTGAAGAAGAGAAAATATCCGAAGACCATTTTTGATGCGAAGGTTTGGGTTTAGAGTCAAAGAGCAACTTAATCTTCATTTTGTACTTATCCAATTTATTAAAGTTATATTATTTTGCATAATTGTCGGAACAAATGGAAAACGTTTAAGTACAATTTTTCAAGGTAGTTGTGCATATTTGAAATTACTAATGTCTTTCACTTTTCATCGATTATGCAATTTATTGGAATAAAATTATTTTGTTAAATATTATTTTGACAATAGGTACGGAGCTAATATCGAGTAAGCTGGCGTTCATAAGAATAAAAAGAATGAATGCTTATAGTATGGTTTTAGTCTCAATGAATCAAGGTCCAATGCACGCACGTCGAACGCGAGACAGAGTGGTTCATTGATTTTGAGGTGTAACGATGCTAGGTTAATGCTTATGATATAAGAACTTGATTTTGTTCTCCTGCGATCTTCGCTTAACAAGCCTATGCATTTTCCAGGAATTTTGTTTACTCGACTTATGACCACTAGTTAATTACTTTCATCGACGGAAGTCGGCATTTACGACGATTGCCCTGGTGCCAATTTATACTAATTCAGTAAACGAACCGGCAACTCTCGAAAGTTGAACAGGGTGCAAGGGATGCCTCTAGAATGTCATAAGAAGTAACAAAATAAAAAAATTTTAATTATTATAAATCATAAATTCAACAGTAAACTTATTTTGTTGAAATATTGACCACTAAAAGAATAATTCGTTTAAGAACAATTTTCTGTGGTCCACAAGACATGTGAGTTTGATTAAATCAGAAGATTGCCAGAAAACATTAAATTTTCTTGCTAATGTAAAGCAGAAGTTATAACATAACATAAATTTGGTATTCAAAAATAATTGTCACTTGTCTCCTTTATCTAAACGATCCTCAAAATCAATTGTGATACTATACAAAATCAATTGTGGTTACTATAAGGATTAAAAAAGAATGGAAAATAAACGACGAGAATAAGATAATGAGGTAATGTTTAAATAGCCCGCTCGATAAAATTACTCAAATCTAACTAATTATCAAATGCAAGCTGCCTATTTTCTTCGAAGAATGCATTTAGGATATGCATTAAGTCATTAATCGGCAGATATATTTGTCTATGAAATAACATCAAATTTAGCCGCTTATACGTTTCTATTATAGATAATAAATTTAAAGAATCGTTTCTAGATTGAAAATTTGATCTGAAAGACAGCACCTCATCGGTTTTTGAGATATCTCTGTTATGTGTAACAAATTATTCAATAACTAAGTAGATATAAATAATTCATGTTATAGAGATTTGACATTTTTAACTTTAGATCGAAATCGAAATTGAGACTTTAAGATGTAAGCTGTGTTCTCATAAGAAATATCTCGATTCATAAGCATTATAGATACGTAAATTCATTAAAATCAAATGACACATTGATGCTGATATGTCTTCTAGCGACTTACTTCATTTATTACTTACTAATGAAGAAGATGCAATTAAGTGCAATAAGATGTTTGCAAAATGAAAGTCTTCTATGAGATAAATTAATAACCATAGTGTTTTTTGAAAATCAGGTACTTTTTATCAAATTACAGTAAATAAAAAATTAGACTTACCGATCGAACTTTGTCGATATCGTCGGAGTTGTAGATGGAGCTTACGATCAAGTTTCCATAAAGGAACCGACCGGACTTCTTTGTCATATTAATTGATAATCTTCGATGAAAATACTCAAAATTTTAAAGTGGAGAAATCAGTTAATTAACAGTACAAGATAAGTTGATGTTTTTATTTGATAAAAACATTCCTCGATTGATTTGATTATAGCATTACAAAATACAGATTATTTTAAAGCGTCTCAAGATCGATATGTAAGGTGTATTGGCTCATTAGACTTTGAAACTTCGTTGTTTAAGTCTATTTTGCAAGTTTCTAAAGTCTATAGCTTTAAAAAGTCGCAATAATATAGACAAAATTCAAAATCTATGACCATGACATGGTATAAAATATGTTTGATGATGAAGCAAATAACTATATTTATTATTAATAGCTATTATTGTACTTATAACATTGCAAAGTTAGAAGAATACTCTGCTATTCATTAACGTTACTAAAATACACAGATATCGTATTAAGGAGCTGATGATTCAGTTATTGAGTTATTGCACTTTATGGCTTGTTTGGTGCACTCCTGAGTCTTTTAGGAGTGGTATATCGAATACATAGGAATACTAATATAATTAGAACACTGACAATAGTTATTCCTATTCCCAGCCACAATTCTCCTCTTACGTTGAACTTATCTAGTGCAATTTCATATAGTGCTAATGCACCATCAGGTGGCTCACAAGCAGCTTGAACTATGATATCCTGCCTTTGAATTTGTTTTGGCTTACAATTGGTCAGCTTATTCATGACTTCTGTTTGATGAAGAGGAGGTAATAATAAGGATAAAGACCACTGCATTGGGCTGATTTTTTGATACCAGCTTGGCAAATTCTCCAAATGCAAGGACACTCCACCAGCTAAAGTCATTTCTCCAATCACAATTCCAGCAAATAAAGAGGCCAAGTATGTCCACTTACAAGTGTGAGCAAATAGTATGCAGATTAAATGCTGCAGTATTAAATACAATAAACCGATTCCAAGATAATTCCACAAGGAAGTCAGATTCTCGTCTGGCACCAGGTGAAGTCCTGACATGGCATAGCCTGGTGCCAAGTAGATTAAGTATACTATGCACCAAGACAGTACTCCACAAAGGAGCTGAAGAGGAAAATCAAATTAATAAAATAGACAATTGAATTTTACTTTCATTGAAGATTTACCTCTATTAAAATATATACAAATCTCCTATATAAGCCATCTTTAATGTCTCTTTCCACGTTTGCTCTGCAATCAGCTACTTCACAGATGGCTAATAAGGTCAACGGCCAAAAGAAGATTCCTAAGCTGGCATAATGAAAACCAACTCGATCTCTGAGATGTAAATTTGAGTCTCCAGCTACATCCCAAAATATAGCACCAAGTAAAATACTCAGAGAAGCAGAGATAACGATTTTTCTAAGTAATCTAGTTAGCGTCCATGGTTGACTGTAGATTAGAGTCCTTAGAAGTAATGCATAAATCTGTGAGAATATATTGGGACTGGAAATGGAAGGGGGAAGTGCCCCAGGTGGTCCAGGATCACTTAGTGGTGGTAACCTGGTCCTTCCAAGTTCAGCTAGATGGTCTATTCTTTGAGAAGATTCCAGCATAGCTTCCGCAGACAGGTCATCCAATGTAACTAAATCAACTAAAAGAAAGAATTGCTATAAATTTTGGAACAATTTTGAGTATTATAAAATATCATCTATTCCTAATTCCAACGTTTTTTATTACGTGGAAAGATCTGAACACAGAATATAGTGACACAAAGAGTACAGTTATTTGTTATTGTACTGATAGTATTAATATTGAAAGTATAATATCAAAATCACGTACGATAGTAGTCAGAAGGATTTTTAAATGGAGGACAGGGGAACTCTGCAAGGGCAAAATATGGCAACATATCCCTCCTGGGACCGGAGTACATGATTCTTCCGCCGGAAGTAAGCGCCACTCTCGAAACCATTGTTAGTATTTCATAAGTAGGCGGATGTAAGGTCAATACTACTAATTTTTGACCTCTGTTAGCCCACTGTCTCAAGTATTCTACTAGAAAGAATGCATCAAAAATATCTAAACCATGCGTTGGCCTGTCTAGTGCGAGAATATGCGAATCTTGTAACAAACGGCAGGCTAGGGCCAATCTTCTTGCTTCAGAGGTTGTCAATGAATTCACAAGACAGTGTTTTGTTGCTTCTAAACCAAGTTCCTGAAGAATTGCTTCAGCCTCCAATTTGGAAGTATTTGGACCTCCTCTAAGAAGCATATAAAAGCTCAGTGTCTGTTGAGCAGTTAAACCTGGACTTAAACTATTCTCAGTAGACAAATAAGCAACTCGAGACCTAGAAAAAAGAATAAAATTAATTGATAATTTACGATAATTTTAAAACAAATGTAAAATATACCTTAAGGTTTTAAAAGATACGGATCTTCCATTGAGCAAAATATCTCCTTTCTTAATTCTTTTTCTTCCGGCAATGGTTTCCACGATCTGTTTTCCTTCTTTCTCTGTAGTAGCCATAATGGCTAATACCTCAGTAGCTCCTGCTTCTAGAGTAATCCCTCGTAAAAGAGGCAAGCCATCAGATCCTGAAGCCTCCACTCCTCGTAATTGAAGATGAGGGTGTTGGAGACAAGGTACAGTCCTCAGAGGTAATGTATAGCTTTCTGGGCCCAGAATTCCATGTCCTAAATATCAGTTTCTTCTTTAATTAAAACTGTAACTAAACGAACACCTGAATATATGGCAGAAATAAAAATATGAAAAAAATAACTACCTCTAGATTCATGGACTCCATATCCCGGATCTATAGGCGCAATACTGTGTCTCCTATTCATTCTAACGCCTCCATGGAGAAGATTCGCCTCGCTGGCGCTCCTCAACCTAGGATTCTCTCTCGAAACTGTTAATTGAGAGTGTGCATGTTCTCTGGGAACAGACATGTGAACATGTCTAAAATCGGGATCGCTTCTAGCAGACCTCATAGCAGAGGTTCCATGCGCAGAAGTTCCTGCATGGGACACTCTACGACCCTCCTCGCTGGAATCATAACCACTTGATCCATCCCTGTTCCTAGAACTAGGAGGAAGAACCCTTGGGAGACCAAATTTTAGATAAGTATACGAATTGTTAGCTAGAGGACTTTTCGGGCCGTATCTAGGGTGTCTAAGAATGCTCTGTACTGTGGAATCCCTCAATTGGAAGTTCCCGTAGGGAAGAGGAGATTTTTCTGCTGATCCAAGTGCCGAATCGGTGAAATCGGAGTTCAAGTTTTGCCTGAAAATATATCGATTACGTTGGTTTTTAGGAGTACAGATTGAAAGTGAAGTAGAACGGCACCTGTAGATGGACCAAGCATGAAGGTCTTCGCTAGCTGGAGGCTCTAAGCCTCTGGTGTCCAATGCCCCAGGCACCGAGTACCTCCGTTCCAGCTCCCACGCTTCCGAGCCCATGCTTTGTGGTATCTGAACAGTTCAAGCGAGACTGGATGAAGCGCACTGCGGATTGCGTCACGTTCACAGCTCCAGTAGAGCTGCTGAGAAATGTATAAACGACTTCAGTTGGTTTCAAGCTTAACCAAAATCCATATTTTTATGAACCAGGTGAACAAACTTCCAATTTATTGCCAATTTTTCATATGTTAGATAAAATAATGTTTAAAAATTAAATAACAAAATTTTACAGTGATCTGTTTTATTAGGTTTATTTTAATATTAATGGGTTGATCAGGTTTAGTTTCTGTAATGAATTGTATCACTACTGAAAATGTTTTAAAGAAAAGACACTTTGATGTTAATTTACTTTTTTACTTAAAAGATGAAAGAAATTTGTATTTTTTTATTTCACTTTAATCATATTTTTTATTTTATTAAACTACTAAAGAAATGTTATTATACTTACAATACTATATAGTATTTATTGTTTGGAAAACTAGGATTTATTTATGCGAAAGATAACAGAAAACATAAATAGATAATTAAAAGAAATATTTTAATTCAGCTGTGGATTGGAATGTTACAGTCAACAAAAAAAATTAATAAAGGAAATATAACATATGAATTGTTTCGTATGATTAGTGATAAACGCATTCGAACGGAGTTGAAAGCACTATGGCATTCCATAAGCATGCGTGCACACCGTGCGAATAATCGGCGCGCCTTTGAAATTGTTCACCACTGGAGACTCGAAATTGTTCACCTCTTGGCCCCTGGTAGTATACTGTGAAAGGAAAGAAACTGGTATCCGTTTCAAAACGGATGGAAAGAATTCCATCGATCACGATTATATTTATTATATTCCATTATTAAACATCTCTCGTTTAAATGCTTTTAGTCAAATTAAATTTCTACTTTTCATTCTTGGTTTATTAAATAATATTCATTAATTATTCTCTAGAAATATCTTTTTAAAATTAAAATTTATTTAATATCAATAAACGTTACAATAAAATTTTTTCAATTGTACGATAAGTTTTAATTTTTTCCTCTTTATTAGATTTCATTATTTGAAACTGTTTATCTCTCTTTATTATTATCTTATGTAATACTGTTGCATAAAAGTGCCAAAAAGTTTTATTATATAAATTTTATATAACGAATGTTTCATTATCTATGCAACTAGGTGAAATCTGTAGATTTGATATCCTATTATATCATCCAAATATTGGACAATATTTATTGGATTTTAGTTAGATGTGAAATCACGCAAAATCATTACATCCTAGAATGAGTTCTGACGCAGTTGCGCACATCTGACCGTTAATCGCCTTACTTTTTGCCATTTTAGACATTATTTCACACTCTTGTCGTTGAACCGTTATCAAATTGACAAAACGATATTTTAAACTCGCTCAAGTAACTCTATTTAATTAACAAGATTAAAAATTCTTCGTTAACAAATTTTTAAATTTATTTGTGACGTTACAAATATCGTACGACCCATAATTTCATCTCACTCCTCACTCTGAATTTTCTTTCCACAGCAGGTGCCGATCGTTCGGCACCATCAAGTAAGCTCATCAAATATCTATGGAACAACTGGTGTCGATTTTACGAGAATACATCGCTTCACATCCCGGTGAGTATACACGGAGTTCCATTTACTCATATACATTCGCATGATTATGCTCATTGCACGGGCACACGTGACCGAGAAAGCTTCATGGCATTTCTATTAACGGTGTAGCTCGTGATGAACTTGAAAAGGCACACAAGATCCTTGAACGTTGACAATTATATCAGAAATATAAATTTTATGTTGAAAATTTACTGTATGATTCATTTGTTTCTAAAATATTTATAGAATTTTAATTAGTGTTTTATAAAATTCCATTTTATGCCATTAATCATAATTTGGTAGCGTATATTATTGCTCTTCGTTTAGAATTATTGAGATAGGGGTATCGTTTTATACTGTAATTTGTATATCTGATAAAAATCTATACGAAAAAATTGAATGGGATATTATAGAACTATAATAATTTTAGAGATATACCGAAAAGTGAATAAGATTCGATAAATCTTAAAAGAGTAAGTAGAGTTAATAAGTGGAATAGTATGGTAGCCTGAGATAACGCCTTTTTTATATATCGGGTGGCCCATGCAAATAGTACTGGTCCACGTTAGATGCCATTATGGCGACATTTTTTCTCGGACGTCAAGCGATTTCCCGTTAGATGTTGACTCACTTGTCGTATGTTTGCGCCAAACTGAACACCTTTTAAGCAGCTTCCTCAAACAAAGGACATTTCTCTTGTCTTTTTACCGTGAACTAGCTCGTTTTGGTCAGTTTCGTCTTCTTTTTCCCTTGTAAATACTTACTGGTTGAATGGTTTCTTTGATGAATTTTGAGATTACATGAAAATTGTTCACAGTCGCTGAATAAAAGACTCGCTGATTCTTATTCGGTAATGGATCTTCTTTACTCATAAAATTCTTTTCTGTGTATCTACAGCATCAACTGAGATTTTTACTCGTCATTGAGTAACGGTATGGTCGCAACTAGCCAGTATTCTACGTTATTTTCGCGACTAATCGTCATTCCCGGTAGTCTCCCGATCATCCTGCTTCATCATCCAACTATGAAATCCTTTAAAGTAATTAAACTCTTTCTCATCTTTCTCCTTTTCTCGTTAAATTTCTCCAATAATCGCGTGAAATAATTTTCGTCTTCATTTTTGCTAAAACAGTATTACGTGTAATGCTAATCATTTGGATCTCCAAGTTCTAGAAGAAAGAGAAGAGAAGAAGGAGACGAAAAACATTTATACCCGTATGAATTAGCCAATTGACGCTTATCACTCCAATTATCATCTCCAAAGTATGTATATCCAAAAAATTTTAACGATTTCTTACTCATATAGATTTCTCCTTATTTAATATAGTGAAAATCGTGTTCATTGACCGTAATGTTTCCCCTTGATTTACGTAATGTCGTGTACAAGCTTTTTTTTAGAGCTAGATAACTATCATGAATTCGAGTTAACTGTTCATTTGCATATCCCGTTTCTGCAACAGTTGTATCAAACTGGTCGCTATATATTTTTTCTTTCCTTTCCTCAGCGTCTACAAAATTTCTGGTTATACTTTATGAAAAGCGTCAACATATCTAAGGTTCAGTGGACCGTGATCCAATCCCGTGGAAGGTGATATTTAATTAACACATGTTGAACGGTTCGCTGATTTTCATCGTCAACCACTGGACGACATGCAAATTCACTTTTCAATCCACTGGGCATCAGGCGTTCGTGATGAAAAGCGATAGTTGTGTGCCAGCAAGGCGGTCACGTTAAATGGATTAACTATCACGAATGTGCATGTAAGTTGATGAGCTGATACCATTCTTTCTTGCTGCTACTTTTTCTTCGTTTTCTATTTCTCCTTTTCCCTTCTTGAAATAAAACGAATTGCTGATTTCAGTTCTTGCCACTGCTCTAATCCCCATAAATTTAGAAAACTGCGGAAGACCGGAGCTAAGAAATAGCTTCTTATGGTGAAACACGAGGAAAGAGGTATTTTATAATGAAAGATTGTTTACTTTCCAAAAGATTGAAATAATCAAAACAATTCATTATGAAGATATTACATTGTTTTATTGTTATCCAATAGCACATAGAAATAGCAACGTTTTCCAATGCCTGGTTAAGTTGGATAGTTTAGGGAAACGATACTCTGGTTTCGAAATCTCTTCCGCTAACTGTGAGACTGTCCCACGCACCGATTTCATCTAGTGTACCTCTCGATCTCGTATACACGTGATGGAGAGCATGTCTTAATAAAGCATGGCCTAGATACCACGTACAACAAACTATGGAAAGTTGAATTATCGGACATATTCAGGCACCAATCAGGGAATGAACCTTGATACCAATGTCACCAAGAGTGATAATAGTACCAGCATGTTCTTTTCGCTGAAATTATATCCCGTTAACTAAATACATATTTTTAAAATACGAGACATTCGTTACGAAATTATAATGTTACTATAATTGAGGAGCTTTCTGCAAGAGCATTTCTCTAAATAAACCCTTTGTCAATTTTTATAGTCTACTCATCATTATAGTAGTATTTTATGTTAAAGATAAAGTTTATGCAATATCGATAGGCTTTTTTTATTAATATTGTGGTTTTACAAGCGAAAAATTCATCTGGATTGTGGAAGGTAGACCCTATTTCCAGAAAGCTTCCCAAATAAAAAATATCGTAAAAGATGGTACAAAAATTTATTTGTTAATGTAAAAGCGACATTTTAACGATTTTTAAGTCTACTTCTTTTTTGCAGGAAAACAACACCAAAGGCAATAAAATACAAAAGAAAAATAAATATATTTGAAAAGGTGTTAAAACTAAAAGATCAAAGAATTTGCTCATTTTCTCAAATGAATTTGCTCAAAAGAATTTTCCTTATCCATCTTATGTTTTTGCGGAATGAAACGTTTAAATTTCTGCACCATCTTCTTTAATATTTCATGTTTATTTCCGAAGATCTCGATTATTTGTATTCGTTCCGCCATTGAGCCATGCAATGGAGCACCGAACGCTTTATGGACTCGTGCACCGAGGTCAGTGCTGCCGCGTTTTTCAATATTCCATGAGGGTATGCTTGTTTGCCACGAGAAAGAGTTAATTAACATTGCAAATTGAGCAGAGTGCCATCCGTGGCACGTGGAAAGGTGTAGAAGTACATGCCTTGTGCGCTCATTGAAATCTCCAATTGGACAGTAGCGCGACTTCAAGCGATTCAAACGTACTTACCTTCTATGTTCACTAAAACTCACAATAAATCCTATCAATTCAAAAGCGCAATCTATTTATGCTATTAGATACTTTTTCATCCGTTAAAAATTATAAAAATTAAACAAATTCATCTAGAAGAGAAAATAATATAATTAATAATTTATTTTTAGGCAAATTCAAGATATGTCATTATTTAAACGATTATAGTACCATTATCGAGCCAGTGAAAGCATCAACAGGGAAATGAAAATCATCAACAGGAAAGTGCGGCCACGGAATATTAACCACGTTCGTTACATTCATTTTCTTCATCAGGGAAAGCCTTTCAGCATTTCATAAGAATCTGACTTATTGAAAAATTCACGGATAGATAAGACTTTTTTTGAGGAAAATAGTTCCTAATCTCTTGCTTTCACCGATACGAGGTGAACCTTCCTTATTATGCAAAATCAGGTTCCCAGTCGTTGAACCATGACTGGCCACAGAATTGTGTTCCAGCCATTCCCTTATATTTTCTCCTTTTTCCTGTGTCTAATAAGAATTCGATCGTGTAAGACTTTTCTACTGCCATAATGGCACCTCTGGGAAGCTCGTGTAAGAAATGTTGCAACTGTCCATGAATCACGATTTTCTACTACTCTTAATCAGGAGAGGAATAAAGAAATAAGAGTTGTCTAACTATTTTTCAGCAAAAAAAGTTTTCACGTGCAAGAAAGGAGTACGTGAATGTCAGGAATTGCGCGTGCCACGAAACCTAATATATTCCCGGAGAATCTTCATGACAATGACTCACCGCCGGTATTCAGGATGAGCTTTCAAGCCAGCTTGGTCGAGTCAAGGTGATGCTGTTCCCCCATTCCGCTGATTCCTTCTGGTTTCCTTCGTCTGGTTACTATCCTTCTCTTTTCTTTCTTTTTTTTCTCTTTTTGACAATGATTCTGGATAGAAACTATAAGGACAAACACTGTATTCAATAGTTCAGGAATCGCACAACGGGGACCGCGAACGATTCACCCTTTCCGCGATCGCGATACCGCAATGGCATCGGTATCTCCAACGCCGAGGAGTCTTTTCTAAACGCTGCCCTCTGACAGACGTGCCTTCTGAATCTCCAACGAATCCCCTTCTTTATGTCCCCTTCCTATCTCACTGGTCTTTCAAGTTCGCACCAACGTACCTACCGGAAATCTGGGCCCCGAGATCCAATGATGGTAATTTGTAATTAAAAATGCGTTATTCTTTTATTTTAATGAATTTTTTATTATGTTTTACTATTATTAATATTTAAGAAACATTAATTGATAATTTATTACGGTTGTTTAGAATATTTTTATTTACTTTACACTTTGATAAAATATTGCAAATAAAATTATAAATGTTTGTAACAGAGTAATATTTGAAAATGGGATTACTTTTGAGGATTTTTTCTTTTGTATATGATTTGAAGAGCTGAAAAGGGAACTGGGAATTGGAATTGTTAGTACAACCTTGAGTTACCACTAATGTTACTTTCCTCCCACTAGGCTTCTCTCAAAGAAGACATTCACCTCGCGAAGCCAACTCCCAGCCAGGTATCGTTACTGGTGACTGCATATTACATACGATGTTCATTTCCCTAACTGTAGTATTAGTTTATATACCATTTTGTTCGTCTTATGTGTTCCTTAAAGTATGTTTTTCGTGAGGAAATATTATTTCATTAGAAGAATCATTGTTTCTTCTTAATAGAAACATCTCTAAGGCCTGTTGTTCAACTGTATAAAACAAACACTGAGTTCAATTTCTCCAAAAGATCGTTATGAGATAATTCGAACACATTGAAAATGATCCCATCCGACTGTACACTTGATATCTCCAATGTGTTTCATTCTACTGCTGTAGTTATTGAAGGAAGTTGCCTAAGTAAATCAGAACCTACTGCAGTATTACGAGATGTGTCTGCACGAGTTCATGGTGGAGAGGTGTTAGCAATTTTAGGTTCAAAGGGATCTGGAAAAAGGGCTTTACTTGATGTCATTGGTAAAATAATGATACTGATGTAAGCTTAATTAATTAACCATAAGAAATTAATCTGGAGTTTCTTGTTTTTTAGCTGGGAGGGCAGAGGGAGAAACCAGGGGTAGAGTTACTTTAAACAACAACTTATTAACTCCAGAACTATTCAGACGTCATGGTGGATATGTTGCTCACAGATGTCATCTATTACCCAGTTTAACAGTCCGTCAGACATTGACCTATGCCACATGGCTTGCCAATTTAAACAATAGAGAAGCCAGAGTTCGACAAACTCTGGCTGATCTAGCTTTGTCTCAAGTTGCCAATAGGTCAGTAAATGATCTAACAAAACCAGAATACAGAAGACTGATGCTGGGAGTACAATTGGCTAAAGACCCTACGCTATTACTTCTGGATGAACCTACATGGGACACTGATCCCTTAAATACATATTTAATTGTTTCTATGCTTTGGTCTTATGCAACTAGAAGAGGATCTATTGTTGTTTTGACAATGGAAACTCCTAGATCAGATGTGCTACCTTTTGTGAGTCGAGTAACTCTTTTATGCCTGGGAGCAGTGGTTTATTCTGGACCGACCAGAAGTATGTTAGACTATTTCACTTATATTGGTTTCCCATGTCCTGAACTTGAAAATCCTCTAATGTATTATTGTAAGTATTTATCTAAAATAATAGAATAACTACGGAATTGTTTCATTAATTAGTAATAATGATAACTTTAGTATGTCTGTCAACTGTCGATCGACGCTCTAGAGACCGTTTCTTAGAATCAAACCAACAGATATCTGTTCTGGTTGAAAAATTTAAAGTAGAAGGTGTTATTTACATGAAAGAAGTACCCCAGGTAGCATCTAATGTCAAGGATACATCTCTGGGAATTATGCATAAGGGTCTAGGACGTGGAATCAAACCAGGATGTTTTTCCACCCTATTTGCTCTCTATTTGTACGTGTTTTTACAAATATGTTATCTCCAGAAATAATTAATGTTAATATAATTTTCACGGTTTAGGAGAGGTATGGCAGCAACATTTGCTTTAAATAAATCTGGTTTAGGGCATTTTGCTGCCAGACTTTTATTGCTACCATTTTCTGTAGCTTTAATGAGCATTCTATATTCGCACTCGACGCCTATGCAGTCTAGAATATTTTTACAAACAGGTGGTCTAGTGTTCAATGTAATGACTCTGTTCTATGTTGCTGGAATAGCATGTACAGCTCTTCTCTGTAAGTGATTGTAAACCAATCTTTTTTCACATAACTTAACAAACACGTTAATACTATATAACATTTGTTAATCACAAAGTTCCAGGGTATAGAGCTAGATATTATCAAGAAAAAAGAGAAGGTCTTTATGGTGGAGCCATGTTTTTAACTGCATATGCATTGCTAAGTTTGCCATTGAGTTTTGTGGCCACTATGATCACTATTGGTATTCTAACACCTATTTTGGAGTTAGATTTATCCACATGGGCTTATGCCTGTGGTGTTTTATGGGCAAGCTATGTAGCAGCAGAACAAATAACTGTTGCAGTACTTATGGTGGTTGGCAGACCTATTACAGGTGCAATAATAGTCTTGTACATGACCTTAGTATCTCTGGTAATTGCATCTGGTGCCATCAGAAGTCTGAAAGGTCTGCCTTACTGGCTTGCTGCAGTTTCTACTGCATTACCTGCCAGATATGCATCATTGGCTCTCAATCAGTTGGCTATTGATGTACCTACATTTTTAAATTTGCATTACAATGAAAGCTTTACATGCCCAGGGATACCAGAACTATGCAGATATCCAGATGGGAGATCTTATCTAATAGAACGCTTCACACGTGAAGGAGAAAATATTTCAGAGGTATTGAATGTCGATTTAAATTTGTTAATTTCATTAGCTTTTGCTGTTGGATTAAGTATATTAAATAGTGTTCTCTATTTATTACCACTTCCAGCAAAAGTAAAAGCTAAATTTAGAGAATAATTTCTTTATTTATAAGTTCTAAAACAATGAAAATATAAGCAATGTTTATTTTTACTTGGAATTTATTGTTTTTTTAAGCTTTAGAATATATGTTATAAAATTATGTTACCTTTAATCGAGATATGATATCACATAAAATAATATACTTAGATTATATTAGAAATGAACTTTATAATTCTTATAGATAAAAATAGACATAAAGATGTTACTGTATAATTTTATAATTAAAAAATAGTGCTTTTTACATAAACCACTACTTTCTAATGGTAAATTAACGTAAATTAACGTAAATAATAATTCCCATTAAGTTTAAATGAAACAAACATTTTAATTTTGTTTTCTGATAATTTAAGTAGTTTAGGACGTATTCTATTGGCAATCCTCTAAGTTTACTTGTTCCATTTCTTTAAGATCATCAGCCACCGAAAATTCACAACCTGTAGAGCCAACAATATCGCTGATATCAATATTAGGCGCAATTTCAATTAATTTCAACCCTTCACCTTTAAGCACTTCAAACACTGCCATATCCGTAATTATTAGATCAACGCATTGTTGACCTAAAATCAAGATATTAGTAATTATTTGTTCCCTACAAAATATCGTCATGTAAAAAAAAATTATATTAACATTACCTGTAAGGGGTAAAGTACAATTTTTCAATATTTTTGGACTTCCATCTGTAGCTTTATGTTCCATAGTGATTACCACTTTGGTATTTTCAGAAGAAACTAAATCCATTGCTCCTCCCATTCCTTTTACCACCTTTCCTGGAATCATCCAGTTAGCCAAATCACCATTTTCCGATACTTGCATACCACCAAGCATCGTCAAATTAACATGACCTCTAAAACGATTCAAATTTATCATCTATTATTAAAAAGACTTTTCAATATTCTTTTCATAAGTACCCTCGTATCATTGCAAAACTTTCATCACTACTAAAGAAAGAGGCTCCTGGAAGGACTGTGACTGTTTCTTTTCCAGCATTTATTAAATCTGGATCAACATCTGACTCATCTGGAAATGGACCCAAACCAAGGATACCATTTTCGGATTGCAATGTCACTTTTATATTCTTAGGAATGTAATTACATGCCAGCATAGGTATACCAATTCCTAAATTGGCTATATAAAATTTATTTGTTAGAATCTAAATGTTTTAATTGAAAATATATTTTAAATTCCTCACCAAACATTCCATCCTTAAATTCTAATGCAGCTCGTCTGATAATTCTTTCTCTTGCTTTACCTGCTGGTGTTACCTTTTTGGGCTTTTTCATATTTTGTTTTGTATATCTTTTCTAATTTAAATAAAAAATAGAAGGTTTCTATTACAATTCATTTTAATGAAAATACAATTAATTTCAATGAGAATATACAAACCTCTACTCGTTTTTCATATGTAGGACCTTTAATGATTCTATGCACAAAAATACCAGGTAAATGAATATGATCAGGATCGAGTTGACCAATATCTACAATTTCTTCTACTTCAGCAACAGTAATTTTTGCTGCTTTGCACATTACAGGATTAAAATTTCTGGCTGATTTCCTAAAGATTAAATTGCCAGCTTTATCTGCTTTCCAGGCTTTCACAAGTGCAAAATCTCCCGTAATAGCAGTTTCTAAGACATAGTTTCTGCCATTGAATTGTGCTACATTTCTTGGTTCTCCAGATATTTCTGCATTTCCATTTTCATCATATTTCACAATAACATTACCCTCTTGAATTATTGTTCCATATGCTGTGGGAGTATAAAAAGCTGCAATACCAGCTCCTCCTGCTCGAATACGTTCTGCCAATGTACCCTAAATATTAAAAGTATGAATATAAGATTTACTATATTTTCAAATTTAAAATTTCATTTTGTTATTGATATTCACCTGTGGAGTTAATTCAACTTCTAATTTACCAGCAAGATATTGTTTCTCAAATTCAGGATTTTCACCAACATACGAAGCAATCATTCTCTTAATCCTGTATTCCTTTAAAAGTATGCCTAATCCAAAGTCTTCAACCCCTGCATTATTTGAAATAACAGTTAAATCTTTGGAACCTCGTTTCAACACTGCTGCAATTAAATTTTCGGGAATGCCACAAAGTCCAAATCCACCAACCAGAAGTTTAGCACCATCTGGCATATCTGATATAGCTTCTTCTGCAGTTTTAAACACCTTTCCATTTCCTATAGGTGGTAATAACTTTGACACTTCTTCCTCCGGCTGAGGAATATCAGCTTTTATGGAAAAATTTACTGAGCATATCTGATGAAAAAAAATTTTATTCCATTTTTATTTATTTTAGAAAGACAAAGTATAGCAAATAAAATAAATATCTATATTTATGAATAATAAGATTAGACAATTAATATTATATTTGATTAACGTCATAAAACATTTAATAAAAGAAATATAGGTTATTTAACATTTTCTTATATTAATATTACTTACTTTAGAAAGGTCCAATTTTTTGCAATTATTTTTAGATGCTATGCTAGTCCGAAGAAATATACAACTGGGTCTAATCATTGCAAAAACCATTTTTGGCAAAAAATTTGTTCTTAAATTGTATAGGACAAATCTTGCAACACAAATTCCCTACAAGCTGCAACATACTGACTCGTACTAACTACACAGTATTAGGTTTTATATTAAGTTTTCTGATTATTATTAATTCTTATTGACTTCAGATAACAAAATATACTAGTATTAAAATTTATGTATAATAGAATATTTTGTGCTTCAACGAAGAATCGTGATTATTTACATAAATATTATTCAAAATAATTTTTCCAGCATTTTAAACTTTAATATTTTATTATTATTATTATTATATTTATTATATTTTATTGCAACATAAGTTACAAAATTCTTCGTTACGAAATTTGTTTATCTTTTCCGGTTCTCACTTTGCTATAACTATAGATATATTATTTGCTATACTTACTAAAAAATCATATAAATATAAATTACGAAATAATTTATGTTCAATGTGCAAATCATTATATTTATTATGTAATTTTTCAACAAGGAAAATATGGTAGGATTTATAGAATGTTTTCAAATAGATTTATTTCTTTATTTCGTATAATTTTAAATATGTATAAATTTATATCATATGTGTTGTACAAATTCTAAAAACTAACTTCTTGAAATAATTTACAATTCAATTATATGTATGTCATATTTCTATAAAACAGATTTTAAGCTTGTGGTAACAGAAAATGATTTCTCTTAGTTGTCTTTTTATTTTACCCTAGTAATTTATGAAGCTGTTAACATCATAGCACCATCTGGCATATCTGATATAGCTTCTTCTGCAGTTTTAAACACCTTTCCATTTCCTATAGGTGGTAATAACTTTGACACTTCTTCCTCCGGCTGAGGAATATCAGCTTTTATGGAAAAATTTACTGAGCATATCTGATGAAAAAAAATTTTATTCCATTTTTATTTATTTTAGAAAGACAAAGTATAGCAAATAAAATAAATATCTATATTTATGAATAATAAGATTAGACAATTAATATTATATTTGATTAACGTCATAAAACATTTAATAAAAGAAATATAGGTTATTTAACATTTTCTTATATTAATATTACTTACTTTAGAAAGGTCCAATTTTTTGCAATTATTTTTAGATGCTATGCTAGTCCGAAGAAATATACAACTGGGTCTAATCATTGCAAAAACCATTTTTGGCAAAAAATTTGTTCTTAAATTGTATAGGACAAATCTTGCAACACAAATTCCCTACAAGCTGCAACATACTGACTCGTACTAACTACACAGTATTAGGTTTTATATTAAGTTTTCTGATTATTATTAATTCTTATTGACTTCAGATAACAAAATATACTAGTATTAAAATTTATGTATAATAGAATATTTTGTGCTTCAACGAAGAATCGTGATTATTTACATAAATATTATTCAAAATAATTTTTCCAGCATTTTAAACTTTAATATTTTATTATTATTATTATTATATTTATTATATTTTATTGCAACATAAGTTACAAAATTCTTCGTTACGAAATTTGTTTATCTTTTCCGGTTCTCACTTTGCTATAACTATAGATATATTATTTGCTATACTTACTAAAAAATCATATAAATATAAATTACGAAATAATTTATGTTCAATGTGCAAATCATTATATTTATTATGTAATTTTTCAACAAGGAAAATATGGTAGGATTTATAGAATGTTTTCAAATAGATTTATTTCTTTATTTCGTATAATTTTAAATATGTATAAATTTATATCATATGTGTTGTACAAATTCTAAAAACTAACTTCTTGAAATAATTTACAATTCAATTATATGTATGTCATATTTCTATAAAACAGATTTTAAGCTTGTGGTAACAGAAAATGATTTCTCTTAGTTGTCTTTTTATTTTACCCTAGTAATTTATGAAGCTGTTAACATCATCGATGTCTTCCAGATCTGGCATCAGTCACAGCACCCCATAATTCAATCACAAAGTCATCAGTAAATCCAAAAGCTTCTAATTCTGAATTATCAATTGCCTCTGCAAATTCAGTACTATTGCATTTGTCCTCTGCCAGTTCCCAGATTTGAGTAGCTATTTAAAAAAAGAAATCTAATAAATATTATTTCAAACAAATATTTTTGAAACTGATTGATAATAAAGAATTCACAAATCTATTTTAAATTTCGAGAAAAAAAAAAAACGAGAAAAGTAGGATTAAAAAACATTTGTAGACTTTTGAATTGCCCTGCATACCTAATTCCGTATCGTAAATGCCCATGAAACTCTCCAGAATCACGTTGATCTTGTCTATTCCTATTGTAGCAGCATCATCTACCTATTAATAAAAATAAAAAAAACAAACGAATTTTTCATAAGTTTTTTTGTTACAATTAATTGCTTCTATTAAATAATTACTTTCTCTATAATCTGTGCACTTCCATCGGTTTTGAACCTAAGGGTCTCTTTTCCTGTTCCATAACCAGATTTCTTTCCTTTCTTCATATCTGCACGTGGACCAATATTGGCAAAACCATTTTTTAATGGTTCTATAAGTCTTAGCGTAAATGTGTCACCTTTAGGTATTTCTTTTAATATTTTGGCTACTTCGAAATGACGTTTACCAACTAGGCTAGCGGAGTTAATTTTTTCGATATGATCTCCAACTTCTATCACTTTTATCCTGTCAATCACCGAACCTTCCTTAATACGTTTTATGAAAACATAGCCTGCGCCATTGTCGGTTATGGTTAATCCAAGAGAATCATTTGTTTTCACTAATTCTATCTCTTTAGGTCTTCCTAATAGGATTTAATTATTAATACAATAGAAGTAAAAAAAAGTAATAATTGAAATAATATTTAACAAGATAATGAAAAGTAATGATTAAAAAATTACGCTTCAATTATTGCTAATAATACAAAGTTTACTGACAGTTTGAAATTTAGATTTTTACCTTTTTTATGTGCAAATATGAAATCACCCACTCCTATCTGACTGCCCAATAACTCGTTCATCTCAATTTTGTGAGTATTTAACGTGCAAAAAAGTATCTGAAATAATTAAAAAGTATTTTTTCCAGAATCTTTCTATATCACATTATACAGGGTGTCCAAACCAGAAACCATAGCACAATTTAAATTATTTTAAAGGTAGAATATTATAGGAGACAAAATTTTTATGGCAGATTTTTTTTTAATTTTACTAAACCATCGATACTTTTGCTTCAGAAAAATGTATATTTTTTTCTGTCGCATCTTATAACGGATAAAAAGGTATATTTGTGTATCTCTAAAGCATGACCTTCAAATGACTTTTAAATTAAAAACTAAGCATGTGATGAAATTATAAAAATAATGCTCACCAACATAACTCGTGAAACGAGTAATCACAGATTGTGATGCTTTTTCAATTGTTTTTGGTGCGATAGCAGCATAAGCTATAATTATGCGATTTATTATGTCCTTTGGCGACTATTGTTGTTATGTGTTAGACATACTCAAATATGTTTTTTTACCCGCTATAAAGTGCAATGTAAGAAAATGACCTAAAAATATCCTAAATAGAAGTAACCCGACAAATCTTTTTTTCTTCTACCATATTCCTCTTTTAGAACCACACAAACTGTGCTATGAATGGCTTCCATGGCATTAAAAACATAGAGGATATTTAGGTAGCTTACTTTAATTTAGACACCCTGTGTAACATTTTATTTTAAATGGAAGCTGTAGCTAGGATCAAAGACGCTAGATATTCAGAGCCACTGGCACAAGCTTCTTCTCGCCCCCCTCCCACTCTTATTAAGTTTCCCCTTTCACCGTGTCACTTCTCTTTGTTATACTTTACGACTTAAAAAGGGAAAGATGGTAATAGGAAAATTTAATTTTTTATTATTTTTCATGCTAAAGGTACGGACAATTAGCATTTTTAATATTAATATTCATTAAAAATCTGAACCTAACTATATTACCTTCTACACGATTTATTATCATATATTTTTCATTTTTACATCGTGTCTAAAAGTGTTGCAAATTAGATTGTTTTAAATATGATTAACTGCAAATTAATTTTTATCAGGGTTCTTAAACGTTGTTGTGAAACTTATTTTAATACTGATTTTAATTGGTCAGCCTGGTTAATGTTGCTACTGGCCTTCTACAATTTGTTATTATATGGAAAGCTACACTTAGCCATGGTATCTGTCAGGTTGGCTAGAGGTCACAGTCCGGAACCGATGTTTCCTGTATCCGGAATGTTCGTCCTATGAAGAGCGGCGAAAAGCCACTATTTGTATACCATAACAATGAATAAATTATAAGAAATATTTTTTTTGCTATAATATCAAATAAAATAAAAGAAATATTTGTGAGTTCTGTTTATATGTTGTGATTATAAAATAAATATGATGGAAATTTTATTTATGTATGTTAATTACTATTATAAATCGAATGTGTTAATTTTCGAATAATTTTCGCATAAAAGATTACGAAAAACCTGATTAAAAAATTAATTACCCAGATAATGTTAATTATTTCTGTTAAACAAATAGCGCGAAACACTAAATAGAAGACTCACTTCTTCCATTTGTAGATCATAGCATTCTGCTATTTTCTGATAAAGTTCTCGTACATTATTAAATCCTGATAGCAATTTTGTTGGACTCCCATGTGCCAGTTGACAGTGGAACGTTAGAGGACGTTTAGAGACCCTGGAAGATCGTCTTTGCTCTTGGTTACCATTCTGTTGTTGGTTCCAAGTTCCATCAGACCTTTCTTGATCATTTTCGTTGTCATTTGGTTGATTATGATGATTATGGTAATGAGCTCCACCGTTCGGAACTTTTTCCTTTTCTGATATAGGAGACTTAGGAGCGGTCCGCGCTTTGAACAACGGCATGCTTACCTGGGCGGAACAGGAAAATGATTTATTTTTTCACAAGTACAAAACATATTTTTTTTACATAGCAAAATTCATACATTATTTCTTTGTTTTTGGAATTTAATGAAAATTTATGTATACAAATCTTTTATTTCTTTTTATCTTATGTTTTAACATTTTTTTTTTACATTTATATTACATTCCTTTACTATTTCAATATTTCTCATGTATTTTTTTCTCATCATTCTATTTTTTATGTCCTTTATTTTTTTTTTTTTATATAGTAGATTTCATTATTATTAAATGCTTTTAACTACTAATATGTTTTCAGAAAATATTTCTAGTGGAAATTATTTTATAGATTGTACTATTAATATAGTGATAAGATAATGACTAATAAAAATGGATAAAAAAATTATAAAAAGATAATTATTTATTAAATAAAACAATGAAGAGTCAAAAAATAGAGACTCAATAAGGTCACTTACGAGTGACTAATATAAACGATAGCAAAAACAATGTTTTAAGAAATGTTTAAATAATCTAGAATTTCGTAAGTCAATGATATGATCATTTCACGTATGATTGTAACGTTTAACAAGTACTTCACTATCTAAAATTAAATCTATTAAAATAACCATTCTTTTAAACTCTCTAACTTTAAAATAACGAATAAAATACACTATATAAATTGCAATATCCTATTGGTGAAGCTGATCTGTAGGACAAGAGAACCACTGGAAGGTGGTGTTGGTTTAACGGATCGTTGACTTGTGTTATAATTCTCACAGTTATTAATTTCACTTGACTGTTATTCAGTCGATTAATTGTTCGTATAAGAATTAGCATCTTCAACTGTATCTCGAAATCCATGGTTCACGTAAGGGGAATTAAAAACGAACATAATTTTTTAAACAAACACAAGAGTTCTTACCTTTTTTCTGTATGCAGTAGAAAACAACGTTACCGTGCGAACAAACTGGAAATCAACATGAAAAAGAAACACAGAAAACTTTCATGTCTGATGAGTATTGTTTCCCGGTTGATTTTTCACTGGTTGACAATCTGCTCTTATCGCTTCTATTAACACCCGTCTGATCGTTATCAGGACGTTAATTCACTGGCCACGCGATCGTCGTGCTTCATTATGGATCGTAGATCCTATTCCCTCTCTACCGTTCTAAAGTTTCTGGTATATAGTTGATGTTTCACTGATAATTTTTAAGTAGATAAAATAATTACTCAATTATAGTTGATGGATTTGAGTTGAAGATTTAAAAGAAATTATATTGAAATTATTTAAAAACGCGATTTCATACGAGTGATCGTGACTTGCAGGAGCGTATCTACGTACTGCGGCTCCCTTATTCGAAACATTTTTGACGTAATGACCCCCTCTCTTCAAAGAGTCAGACTACTATAGCGTGTTATCGTAGTTGCATTTGGTGATGGAATGGCAGTGTGCATTAAATTCGCATGATTCTTTTTATTCCATGTAAGGAAAGTATCACAAAACATGTATTACGAAATGATAAAATAATTATAGTCAAATATATAAAATACTTCTGCATTAATGGCAAAATAGTTGTGTAAAATTTCTTTTAAATAAATTTTAATTATACATTTTTCACGTAATGCTATTAAAGATTTGTAAAAGTAATTTAAATAATGTTTTAATATGCAAAAAAATTTTAAAAATTTTATCTAAAGCTATGTCCAAAGAGTATTATCAAAATGTTCTTAGTTATTAATATAATAACATGGCTTTCTTTTTTTCTTTCTTTATGTTAAACAGTAACAATCACAGCGCACTTGTTAATGAATATAATCAGGATTGCACTATGGAACATAGTCAGTCTGTGTATATTGATAGAACTGTTCATACAATATTGTATACTATATTAATTATTCTTTGTATGTTAAAAGAAACATTGAAACATTATTGCTGTCCTACATGTAACTCCGGTTGAATAATAAATACTTTCCATACTTTGCCACAGTTTGACTTATGTTCCAAGGCTAGGTAGTTTCTCATTGGCACCAATAAATAATCATAGGGGTCTGTGTTCAGTTGATACTCTTGCATAGCTCTGTAAATTGCTTTAAAAGGAGGTTGTTTCTGAGAATGAAAAGTGCCTCTAGAACCATGTAAGACCAAAGCACCTTCTTTCTCTGCTTTTGAACACACAGGCATGTACATGCAATGATCAGGTCTATAATTATATCTGCAGGAATAGACGTACAGTTTCTCAGGATGATAATGGAATATAATATTTATTATATCTTGATCTCCCCATGTTATCTTCAATTTATATTCCTTGTGAATAGGTATCACGTACTCTATCCACCTAAATTCTCTCATCCTTGTCAAATTCATTAACATCACTCCAGAATTTACACCTAACTTCCCATAATAAGGGTGTTTGGCAAATCTATTATACCATCCTGTGTTAGGATCTTCATGTTCTGGACTTAGAGCTGCTAGCTGACTGGAATTCATCTTTTTGAATTCGTCCCAAATTTTCTCTGGTGGAGCTAAGAATAATGTGTCTGTGTCCACATAAAGAACAGCATCTGTATCATTCAATACTGACTGTAATAAACAAAGCATATGTTTAAATATTAACACACACAATAATTATTTCTTGAATTAATTTGATTTTTTGATATTTACTGGAAGAAATAATCGTTGAGCTGCACAGGGTTTAAACAACTTCTTCCACATAACTGCATCACTGCCCTCAGGGAATGTAATAGGCTTAACAACAAAATCAAAAGTCTTGTTTGATAGAATCTTCCATTCTGCCAACTTCTCATTAAAAGCAGGAATTAAATCGGTTTCTGCCAGAATAATAAATTGTAAAGGTCTGCATGTAAAAACTAAGGCAGACTTGAGCATAGTTAGTGCTTCATCTACTCTATCCCCACAAACTACCACACAGATTGTTACTTCTCCTGTTACAGAAAGTGGTTGAAGCTTTTTAACAGTTGTAGAAAGAACAACCGCATCTTTGATGGGTGCATCATATATTTTGTTAGAGAAATTTGTTAAATTAAGCAATATGATCAATGCAATGAAGATAAGACACAGGAAAAATAATTTGTACACAGATTTCATCGTTGTATTTTCCAAAATTTCACGTAGTCCGCCAAATTTTTGTTGATTCACGGTTGGTAAGAATTACCGTGAAAGAATTTATCGTTTTCATGGTCTTTCGTCTCTATTATCATTCAAATAACTATTCATGGATGATCATAATATTTATAACCTCACCGTGGGAGAAACACCATAAGTAATAGATATACACTGTATATTTTAAATATAGGAAAATACCATTTGTAGAAAATTGTTGAAAAGATATTGATTATGTTTAAAGTATACTAATTGCAGTTTTATAAAATCTAAAAGTGGATTTTAATAGTCTAAGCCTCCGCGTTTCCTCGCTTTCGAAAATATCAATTAGCGTGATCCATCTTGACAACAGAACCAGTTTTTGACTCCCACATACATTTTCGAAATGGTAGGCAAGCACTGTAGGCAATTTAACTACATGAAATTGGAATGTCTGTAAACTGTATTTAACGCAAATAATTTTATACATATTAATTAGCACATATTTTTTTAATCGGAAAAATATATAAAAATTATAAATTAATATCAAGATTTTGAGAGATATTAACTAAAAAAAGAACACTTATATAAATATATAATAAAATTATATATACACATACACACATATATATAATTGACACACTAAGTATGGGTGTGTGCGTGTATGTATATATATATATATATGCTTTTTATATTTCATAGTCAAGTCTTTTAAATCTTGTATTTTGCAGCTGAACATTTCTTAACATATAACGTGTAGGAAAGGCATATGTTTAATTGATAAAATTAAAAATACACAAATTAGTGTGGATATTTTACATACACATATATATATACACATATCTATATATATGTATATATATATGAGGGTTTACATGCACATGTATGAGTGTATATGTTTATCGATATATTATTTTAATAATATATTACAAATATACAACGGTTCAAATAAAAAGGTTTTTATAAAAATTTTTTAAAATTAACTCGAATATATACATAAAATGTCTCTCTCTCTCTCTTTTTCTTTTTCCATGCGCGCGCATGTGCATGTGTGTGTGTATGTGTGTATGCATGCGTGTATAAATAAAGTTCTTATGATTTCATAAAAGCACATATAAATTGTATGCTATTTTCCATGAAAATGAATCACTGGTCCTTTCGAGAATAAAATTATAGAATGTTAATAAAGTTCAATCTCAGGAATTGAGCTTATTCCACAACTCAAAGATATATAATTATCAGTCTGTAACTCGTTCACTGTTTCGATAACCGTTTCCATTATTTCTTCTCTGCTCCTTTTATTTATTTCCCCAGACTAAGAATTTCATTTATATATCAATATTTAATCTATCACCCAACAATTACATATATCACGATGGTGGTTTTTCTAAAGGTATATTATGATCTAGATGGTCGCAGTGAATAGGACACTGATGGTAAGATACTGCACTTGCATGACCTGATCTTCCAGAAGTCATTGGTACTCCTTGTTCCCACACATCTCTTGCAGGATCATAAATTTCAACTATATTTAAAAAGTGTTCACCATCATATCCTCCTGAAAATATCAAATAAGGAATTCATTGATAAAACCATTATGATAAATGATAACCAATTCACATCAATATTTTTCACTTCTTACCCATAGCATACAACTTCCCATCCAGTACTGTTACACTAAGAGCACTACGACCAATAGTGACACTACTAACATATTCCCATATATCTTTTTCAGTATCGTATCTTTCAACAAATTTTAATTGTCTAGTTCCATCGTATCCTCCAACCACATATATGTATTGCCCGAGATTGGCTACTCCAGCTCCTGACCGACTACATTTCATAGGTGAAACCATTGTCCACTCATCATTTTCAGGGTGGTAACACTCTACAGAATTCAATCGATTTGTGCCATCAAATCCACCAATAGCATAAAGTAATCTGTTATAATTATAATTCAATATAGATAACAATTTAATATGAAACTTTCAAATCTTTAATTTTTATTTTACCTATTAACTACAGCTACACCAACTCCTAGTCTTTTAATATGCATTGGTTTTACGTTAGTCCAAGAATCATGTTCTGGATCATAACATTCAACACTATTGTGATATTCGACACCAGCACTACCTCCAACAGCATACAATAGTCCATCCATCACAGCCACTCCTACTCGATTTCTTGGAACAGACATTGGACTGCAAGCTCTCCACTGATCTGTGACTGGATTGTATCTATCAACCCAATTACTGTCATATCTAAAAATTCATAGAAATTCTTTAATTTCGGATTTAATCTCTTTTTCTTCACACTTTTGAAAAACTTACCTACTATTTGGAGAATTATTCCTTCCACCAACAGCATAAAACATACCCTTTAAAAATGCTCCACCTAAACCAGACCTTGGAACAATCAACTTAGCATGCTGAGTCCAAGATTTTTCATCTACATTATATCCTTCTAACACATCTAAAGAATGTTTTAGAAAACCACCAACTATATATATCACTCTTCGAGTATTGGGTGTTCGTTCTTTTACTACTGGTTTTTTATGAAGAGTTAAATCTTTGAAGATCTGTGCAAGATATTTTCTGCATGCAGGTACTTTTTTCAAAACATCACAGTTTTTCATTTGTTCTCTGAGAAAATTAGGAGTGAGGTATTGACATCTCACTGCATGTAGTATATGCTCCATTTTGGGTCCTCTAGCTTCTTCATTGTACTTGACCCATTTTAACACTGCATTGTAGACTTCTCTTTCTTCTTGTACATTTAGCTCATCTTTTCTCACTAGTGCTATTAATTGTATTGCGGATAACTGCAGAAACTCTTCTTCCTGACATATCTGATTAAAATGTTGAACAATAAACTGATTTGCTTTTTGACATAAATTTTGACAGCCATGTTGCTCAGCAAAATTAGCAATTCCAATAGCATTTGTGGGATCTAACTGTCTTTCCAAGAATACACAACACGCATCTATGACATTACTAACCTATAGAATAAATGAAAGTAAATATAATACTATGACACATTTTCTTTCTTATTAAACTAATGCTTATCTTTACATACCTGAAACATGGTGGCTGCTGATAAAAGGGAACATACTGTAATCTCATTAACTCTTATTTCACCTGTATACATAAAGTACATTAAACGTGCCATAGTTGTTGGACTGACACCTTGTAGTTTTACCCTAGACATTTCAGATTCTTTCAAGCCTCCCGTAAACATTGCCTAGAATATTATAAACAATCCAATGCAGCTTTTAATTTAACTAATTTTTTTGTACTTTTTCAAGTAAATTACCTTGAAATATGGACTAGCAGCAGCTAAAATGACTTTATGAGCATGAAACAATTCTGATCCCACTTCTAATATAACATCGGTAAGCATATGATGACTGCGCATAATGAACATCATCTTCATAGCATCTTTGATATAATTGGCCATATAAAAGTTCATATCTCCAAGATCTCCATGTTTTTCTGTGGCATCTAAACCTTCACCTTCAGTCATGAATGAAGAACTAGATCCAAAGTTCTTAGAGTGGAAGCTACTTTGAGCTTCTTTTTTCATGCAACAATCTTCCTCATCCATTAAAATAACCTATGAAAAAATTAAATTCATTAATAAAGTTATAAACTATGTTCCATTTATAAATTATATTTTAAGAAAAAAACTATCGTTATACTTACTGAAATGATTACAATACTCGTTGATAGATTAAAGAAATGTAAATAAATTACGAAAATAATTCGTAATTCCAATAAATTTCTTGTTGTAGAATAAATTAAAAGGGTGAAAGAAGAGGTGATTGAACGATCATAATTTGAACTCTACTCGTCAATTAATTTATTGACAGCATTTAATAATGTAGGTATTAGATGAATAAGAAGTACTAATAAACACAATGTTGATGCTGCTTTATGTCAAACGCGGAATTACCATTCACACGTGCTTCTACGGAATCCTGTACATTGACAACTTTGCCTTTGTCCAAAATGGACATCAATGTACAATTTGTTTGTATTTGTTATTCCTAATACGTTCTGTGTAACGTATATTCTAACACTTAAGAACTGATAAGAACAACTCGTTCTCTATTACTCCCGTTCGGCTTTTGAATGAAAAATGTGTGTTCCATCCATGCTCGTAATATGTACGTGAGTTTTTTACATGTGTTCTTGCGGTAAAATTTGGGCGGTAAAGAGTAAAGAAACGATGTAAAGAAATAATCGTTTGAACAACAATTAACAACGAACACATTTATACATATTTACATGCCACTATAATCGCAAGGAGCTCGGTCATGCCGAGATAATAAGAGAGCTGTATCTAGGTATACAGTTACCACACGGGGGGCTACGCACGAAACAAACACAAGCGAAAGTTCGACCGTGAAACAGCACTCGTGATCGTAGATGACGTGAATGACTTGCATTTATTTCGCCTTGATGATTGAGCACGTAGGTATTCACTTCGGTTTCTACCTTTGAAACCGCTTATGTACCTTTGAACTGACGCATCCAGTAATTTTTTTGATTCACATTTTATCATTTAGGGATAATTCGGTATGTTTTAGATTTTACTAGATTATATGTATGAATTCACATTTTACTTCATTTCATTTAATAGCTAAATTGAAGATGTCATTAGAGAGAATATGAAAAACTGACAACCACAGTTATGCTCTATATTTATGAGTTACTTTTAAATTGTGTAAAAGTTATGAGGTTATATCTCGAAGTTTGAAAGCTTAATAAGTTTAAAGAAGCGAAGAACAACTTTTATTTTGAGACAATATATTTATTTCTTAATAATATGGAGTTTTCAACAATAACAGTATAATAGTAGGCGTAACAAGAGAGACGAGGTAGGTTACGAGGAACCTAACCTAATACCGTACGCCAACAAGTTACCACCGTAACAAGATTTTCGTCATTTATTACAGCTATATAATTCTTGTGCAATCTTTTACATCATTATAATTTTATAGTTGTTACTCGGTTTCCTTAAAGTTGCATACATTATATTTAAGTGACAGTTTATGCAATTTTAATGTAATGCAATTAACAACTGATCTGTAAATTTCGGTTTTTACAAAATTAAAAAGCTTTTTAAGGTATTCTTTAGTTCTTTGTAAAATTTGATGAATTTGATCTTATTAGATGTCACTCACATTAGTAATATGAAAGAAACCATTTAAAATATATCGAGCCTTAAATGTTTCTTAACATTGTATTCTATGCATTAAGAAGTTTAATGTTAAATCTCCACAATATACAAGGTTCCATTATAGTGGTTATTGAAAAAATAAATTTCAAAGATAATAGGAACCTTGTTCTGTGAATTATGACATTTTTTTATGCATAGAATTCAATGAACAAGTTTCTGATTTTTTATTCCTTATTTGTTAATATTTTATACCTTATATTAGAAATGTTCTCACAATTAAAACAATTCTAAATATTTTGTTGTAAACTTAAACAAGAAATGCACTTTTTCTTATTTAAAGACTTAAGATTTTTAACAGAGTCCTTTGAATGTATCTCAATACATTACAATCTTTAATATAATAATAACATTATTTGGCAAGACTTTCCAAATTAACTTTAATATTAATAATAATTTAAATTATGGCAGTATTGTATAATATAGAATAATCTTATTGCCAGTAAAAGTGGAAATAACATACTGAAGCTACTATAATAACATTCTAATTAGTAGTTACCTCTAATAACTGAATTGTAGAAGTTCATTAGATCTTCTTTAAATCTATTATCAAGTAATAAATATTTCTTTTGTTCATGTTTAAATGTTTGAATTATTTATCTACTGCTTCTATTTTATAAGCTTTATTAACCAATGAGAACACTTCATAATATCAATTTGGGGAATGGAAAGAAAAGAGCACTGAAAAATTTATAAGTTTTTACATAACTTAATTATGAAATAAAGTATTCTTTTTCCTTACATTAAATAGGCCGATTCAATCTTCTTAATTAGTATACATAATAATTTTTAAATTATTTAACTTTCAATTTCATAATAAAGATGGAATTGTATATAAATTTTGCTCTAGTCTTTCCATAAAATGCTTATACCATACTGGTTCTTGTTGGCGCACAATGAAGTAGGGGGCTCGACCTTTAATTCAGTGCAATAATGCCTCTTCAGGTATCTAGAGTAGAAGACACGTATGTACAAGGACTTTCAGAAGACAGGTTTCTTTCTTTTTTCTTCTTTTTTATACGTATTGGAGCAAATTGGAGAAAAGAATATATATGATCACTACTGAACCAAATTACTGGCAGAACCCACTTAGTAAAGAATATTGTAGCTATTAATTAATTTAATAAGTCTATCTTTGATTTAGTTAGGCTTGGGTGACTCTAAACTGGCCCCCAATATATTTGTATTTTGATTACTTCCTGAATCTGCCATTGTAAACAAGCCAGTCATTTTTTATTCATTTTCTAATCCAACTGGAAGAAATTTGTCGTTTGTAACACAATAGTATATTTTTTTTTATTATCACGTATAAGGTACTCTCAAAAATCTGTTTGCTAAAAAATGATGAAAAGTGAATAGTGTAACGAATGCAATTAGTTGGGACACTTTCATTAGTAGTAGTCACTTGTTATTATGCAGAAGAATGAAGACTTAAAAGTTAAATATAATCAATTTGCAAACAATTTATATTGACTTATAGAATCTGTGAAGCATAGTCCGAATTAATTGAAACGTATTTTTTGAATTTTTGGGAATTTAACATGCATTCGTGAGAGTCTCTACCTTATTAGACTTTCAGGAATATTAATTACGAGTGTCAGATACAGTGCCTAACGAGAAACTATGAAACTAAATTGCTATCTTCTATGTATAATTTCTAATTGTATAGCGAATTGCTCGATAATACGATTAAACGCTATATTCATAAGAGAAGAATTGGGCGGATCGACTACTCCTAAGGCCTCGCTCAT
Organism: Eufriesea mexicana; assembly: GCF_001483705.2. Taxonomy (NCBI): domain Eukaryota; kingdom Metazoa; phylum Arthropoda; class Insecta; order Hymenoptera; family Apidae; genus Eufriesea; species Eufriesea mexicana. The sequence continues at coordinate 184,866 of NW_016920754.1, forward strand.
TAATTATTTTCATTTAATTTAGTCCCACACATTCATTCTAACAGTCTAAGTTTAGATAGTAAGGATCAAATTGGAAGGATGATAATCCATTTTCAATTTGATCAAAAATAAAAAGAAATGGAAGAAAAGAACATTGATAACAGATGTGTATGTATGTATGTATTCAATTCCGATGATTTGTCGATTTGTGTGCAATTCCTGAATAAATTTTTCTTCGTCTATCAGTCTAATAGTTGGTGGATGGATACTGCACAGTAAACGTACAATTTCTTCCACTACCGGTGAATGAAATTACGAATAGAATGATTAATACGTGCATACGATCGTCATCATTAAATGTTTCCTGATAGAATTTAATTTCTGTGTGATGGTATACCAGCGATCGGTAAAAAAGTGACTTGACTGATTAAAATTTCGTTCGCTTTTTAATATATTTTATTACTGATTTATTTATTTATTTATTTTTTTTTTTTTTTTTTTTTTTTTTTCGAAATGAAAAAACTTTTAATAATATTAAAAGACATATGGCAGTATGCGAGTCAGCAAAATTCCGTAGACTACTCAATGTTAAGTTCTCCCATTTCAATATATGCCATTATCCTATACGAGTGTTTGAATCTCCATCTCGTTTCAAGTAGTGAACTGAAAGATGATAAGTCATCTACGAATGATTAAAAAGAAGTTAAGAAATACGGCAGTGTACGATATCTAATAATCGTATTATAATTTTAAGAGAGACTCGCTTCGATCGACAGCCTCTGTAGAGTTAAAATGCCAACAAGAAAATACTTTAGTTACTCGTTTAAGTCGCTACTCATTAAGATAATCTACTAAAGTTTTATAGCACTTTTTTTCTGTTTTTTTTTTTAATCAACATACTCTATCAGTATTATCAATATACGTAACAACATGAACAGATAAAGAGATTTCGCTTTCTTTATGAGAGAATCTCTTTTTTGTGTTACATTTTTTAATTACCTCCAGAATATATAATATATATATATATATATATATACATATATACATATATGTATATATATCTTTCCTTTTGTTTGACTGTTTGTCGGATTTTTTTTCGCTACAAATTGACCTATAAATCTGATATTGCTTAAATCAATCAAAGCCCCTCAGAGGCAACGATCTTCGAAGCTTTTACAGCTTACTTTTGCAAGAACTCTCTCTCTCTCTCTCTCTCTTTCTCTCTCTCTCTCTCTCTTTCTCTCTCTCTCTCTCTCTTTCTCTCTCTCTCTCTCTCTCCCCTTTCTCTCTCTTTCTCTCTCTCTCTCTCGCGCGCTCTTTCTTGCTCTTTATTAAGGTTACGTGAGATAGCTCGTTGTCTATCAAGGAGGATGCAGGTCGCGGTGATGGGCTCTGGCACTTAAAATCGCTTTCAATTCGGATTCTAACTGCTTTTTCGTTCGTTCGCTTACCGATCGGCCTCCCACTACCGGTTGAGCGGTAAATCTTGGCGATGGTAGGTCGACCATCAGCTTACTGGTGTCCCTGTTCTCGTGGCTTCTGGCTCTTCTTATAGGTTTCTTAATGGGTAAGGCGTCACCTTGGATTTTCTCTTGAGGCGGTCGCTCTAGGGACAGTGTCATTTCTTGATTCAACGTGTAAGTGGAACCACTAGCGACCGCTTCAGAAGACCTAGTGAGATCTATAGTTCCTGAGCCCCATTCACGGGACAATTTCCGTCCTATGGTGGAAGTTAGTTCGTTATTTGGCGATAATAATGGACTCTTGGACATTTGGTAGCCAGAAGAGTGCGGTGGCCTCAAAGTGGCGAACACTGGAAATGATTGCCCTCGTTTTGCTGGACTTCTGGCATATCTAGGTGTAGGCACACCTCCCCCTCCAGTAGATTCAGCCTTAACTGTTGGCGTTGTGCTGCCTGTAGAATCACTTTTCGTGGGAGCTAAAGGTCTTAGCGTTGCACTACCTCCGAAATGAGAACCTAAACGTGGAGGTGGTGATCCACCGTCTCCGTGACTTAAGCGACGTCCTACTGTTTCAAGGGGGCTCCTTGCTCTGAGGTTAGTGCTGCTTAGGGTGAATTCTCTGGGCTTCATAGGAGTATCCAGGCTTATTGGAGATAAACCTAATCTAGAACTTGATAAATTGGTTGAACTTCTGCTTTTTTCTGATCTTTTTGGACTCCGAGGCATTAGAGGACTCTTGCTTTTGCTTCGTTCTCTTCCTTTTACAGATTTTTCTTCTTTCTTGAACGTAGATACTTTTTCTTCTTCCTCCGGTACGGTTTCTATTTTTTCTTCTTGTTGGACTCTATGAGATTGGAGTGATTTACGTGAGATTTCTCGATTAGTCGTTCAAATGGAATTTCTGGATGCTTTAACTCACCTTCGAATTTCTTGGATCATCTCAAAAAACTGTGCCTTACTTTTACGCCTTCGACGCTGTTCGTGTTCCTTCTGGAACATGGCTACCTTGTAGATATATGAAAAAAGCTACAGTTCATGCAAACTCGTCACTTATGCAAAAGTGTCACTTACTCGTTTGACACTTTTTTGAAACAAAGAGGCAATCTGCCCTTGTCGAACTGTGTGGACCAATTCTCTAGCAGCATGATGTGGTGATACCAGTTCCACACAATTGATAAATCTGTACAATTTCTGTGAGAAGAACATCACGTTACGACTGCGCCATATGGAGTCTTCTGGTTTATGTCTCAATCTGGGCAACGTGTATTTGTAGAACAAATGTTCTCCAGCTAAAATAATTGTACCAAGCGCAACACCCATTCCTAGAAGACAAAACACGCCAGCTACGGAAGCTACACCCAAAGGCCTAGGTTGTCCTCCTTGTTCGTGTTCAAGACTAGTATCCATTCCTTCTCTTCCTCGAATACAGGGTAAACCACCATACCTGATTAGTTATTATTAGTTAAATTGATCATTTTGTTTAGATAATTCGTAATTAAATTGTATCCTTGCATAAATAGGTTACCATTTTTCTTGCAGAATGTCAAGTAGTCCAGTGCTCGTATAATTGGCTATAACTTTGGATATACTTTCTTTTAAAGGATGACCTTTAGCAAGCGCAACTGCATAGGTATCTTCGTTTATGGTGTCTCCAATTTTTTGCAATCGACAACCATCGTCTATTGCTCGATAATAATCTAAAATAGGAGTGTCTGCTATGAGTATATCTAAACTACCATTTCTTAATCTCTCTACACCTTCGGCGACATTCGATAAAGAATATCTAGCCATGTGAGACCACAATTGTGTGTTTGCTTTCTGCACATAGTATTCGGCTGCAGATGCTCTTGGTGCACCAACCTTTTGTAACAATAACTGTAACAGACATTCGCGTCCGAAATAATGGAAATTCGTTATAAGATGTACGATATAGGACTCTTTACTTACACTTTTATCGTGATAGTTGCTCACTGCAGGGTGGAAAAAGCGGCCCGCAATGAGTGCAGCTCTGTTGGCCGTATAGGAGGCTACGAAAATGACAGAAAAACCACCCCAAATGTTGATTAAAAACTTATTAGGCCAGGACTTTGGTGCCTTAAAGGCAACCAAATGTCCACAAAGGAGACCCCCCATCACCCATAAAGCAGAGGCAATTGAAAAGTTTTTGCTTCGTTGTCTACCCCATGGGTTCAGGCCAAACGGGCTGAACCATTCATACAGTGCCACTGCTATGGCAGTGAAGTTCAATGACGTAAAAACCGCGATCCATAGCTCTGTACTGAATGGGAATAGAAAAGCAAATAATGACATTTCTGACTTGAGTTTTGGCGCCGTGAGGAAGCTGACTCCGCTGAAGAAATATGGAGTTGTGAAGTCGACCACTTCTGCTCTACGAGCAGACACACTAAGCGGTGCAAAGGCCAGTTGTGCTCGGCCAACAACAAGCTCTCCAATAATTCCATTCCACGTGCTGCCATTCCGCTTGCCGAATAAACCATCTTTTACTAGATAGAGATCATATCGAAATCCTAGTTCACGAGATACTAGTGACATCAGATCCATGCTTAGACCATAACAACACATCAAAATATTCCCTTGGCGACATAGTAATCCTCTCAAGCAGAGACCCTCCTGTAAATTCGTAACCATTGTAAATGGTGGTGCCAGTGCTGTCACTATACGATACATTGGCATGCCAATCTTTTCGCCTCCTTGTTCAAGGTACGCTGGTACGATTCCACCTCCTGGCCAAATTATAGTGTCCAGATGGACCTCCTTTCCACCCTTCACTGTGCCAACTTTGGTCCATCTGAGCGGAAAAAGATATTATCTCGAACATTTATATTCAATGGAAAATGTGAATATTATTTAAACATACCTCAGTTGAGTTTTATTCCCTGGAAATCTTATGGCTTGCAAATTTAGCAACTGGAACTTGGCTTTGTCTTTTGAAAGTTGACTTACAGAATTCCATAACTTCTGCGTTAAGGTCTTCGAAACATCGTGCCTTAATTTGCTCATCAAAAATTTGAAATTACTTTTTGGAAAGCACTCTGGTACAAAGTTTTCCTCCAGTTGAGTCTCTCCCAAACGATTCAGTTTGGGTTTTACTTCTAAAAATGTCTCATCTAACGCTTGAGAAGTCTCCCTAATCATTCTGGATAATATAGTATCACTGCCCATTAGTTTTATGCCAGACGGTCTCAACGCTAGCATACCAACTGGCATAAAATCTTTAGAATTTAATTCTTTGTCTGTTATTCTAATTTCTTCGTCATCGTCGAAATTAAAGTTCTTATCTTCGTGTTTATATATAGATCTTTCACTTTGCCACCTGTATTCTTGTAATCGATGTATATCGTTGGCTAAACTGGACAAAGAATTTAAAGATAACTGATTTTCTGCTACGAGATTCGCGTTTCGGTTTATACTTTCTACTGGAGAAGAATTTTCATTCGTTGCTATCGATGATCTTGAGCTATGTATAATATGAGAGCTGATTATATTTGGTTCATTAGGTCTCAGTTCTGCCTTTAAATCCAGCCAGAGCCATAGGAACCTTCCTGCGAGCATTTCGTACTTGCCAGCTACAGCTAGTATTCTTCGTGTACTCTTCAAATCACAACCCATTACTATGACTCCTCCACTGCCTCCCTCCTCGGCGATTCTCCTCAATCTTATTTTTAAGGTCTTATCATTCGTTGGAAGATGTATAATTGTTCGAGGTGTTAAGGTTGACTGATTTGCATGCAGAAGATGAGTCATTGGGAGCAAAGTGGTGTCTATGAGAAGGGTGAATGCATGCCAGTTTGCCCTATGCATCAAAGCAGCTGCAGCTGCTCCCACTTCCCTTGTACTGGATCCTATACGATTTTCGAATTGTCCGAAGTTTTCCTGTAAATTATTTAATTGTTTTATGAAGTAGGTAAACTCTATTTCAACCAGTAAGAAAGCTATAACTGACCTGTCTAAGGAAATCTTCATGAGTAAATGGTAACCACAAAGCTGGGATATTTAACGAAGCTGCAGCTGTTACAAGAAATTTGGCTGCAGAGCCTCCTCCAATGATGAGACTTAACACCGTCTTTCCACCTTTAATTTCATTACAGAATTTGTTTAACAACGACAGAGGATAGGATAATGAATCTGTCTTGAGTGGTGCCTCTATGAAAGATACATTCATGTCTGCATGAGATGACTCGAGCCTTGCTTTCTCCCATGCCTTTTGCACATCTGTTTTCAGTGAGCCATGGGGTTGGGTTAGACACAGAACTATACGCCATGCAGCGTAAGATGTTCGAAATCGCCCCTTAATGGCTCTCACAGATCTGCTAGGGTCTGTAGAACAGAAACAAAAAGAAGTTCCCAGCAAAAAGAATAATACAACTCTCCAAATAAAACCGAACATCTTCGTTCTTCCGTGTTTCTCCTCTTCGTTATTCGTCGCTTAGCTCTTTTGACTTACATCATTCATATAAGGTTCCAATCTGTAATTATTGAAATCAGAAATAATAAATAATTCGTCATTGGTATATATGGTATATGGTATATGGTTTATGGGCATGTTACAAATTAGCCTCACATTGTTGACAATTTCAGATATGGATATTTCGGGCTTTCAACATGTTTATATAAACAGGACCATAATTAATCTCATTGTGACACAAAAAGTAACTTTATTCTCACACAAGATAGATTTTTATCTAATACTTTCTTCCCAAAACCTTTTCGTGTCACTTATGCTGTCTTATTTCGAAATTTCACTTCACTTAACGAATAATGGGATTTTTTATACTCCGTAAGAAAAGACCACGGAGTTGAACGAATTTAATGATTAAATGCGTTGATTTTTAACGTGTATAAAAGACAAATAGCGAAGACAGTTTACCTTTTCCCGAAGCGAATCATATGTCGCAAGTCCGGGGGTGGGTGAAGAGGAGCAAGAAGATTGCTTCTTAGTCGCCACATAATAGCTATCGATTAGGTAACAGTATCAATTGTCGTAAAATAATGTCAATTGGTCAGTGTGGAAGACAGGGATGAACCGTCACTTGCCCTCTTCTGGATGTTCTACCCCGTGCATAACAGCCATTTTCGAGCAGCCCCTCCCTTTAAATTTCACCCCAATGATACACATACTACTCCCTGGTAAAGATACGTGTTACGCTACACGTATATATCTCTCATGTGCGTCTCTTTGTAGACTATAAAGCATCGAACAATAAGATCAGATTCTTCTCTTTAATCTTTTAACTTGCTTTCAGGACATATAGAAGTTATATTATTTCATTTAGCATGGATAAAAGTCATCTTGTAAACATGTATTTTTTTCTTTAAATTACAAATTTCTAGATTATTAAAGTTTTATAAATTATAATATTTAAAATTATAAGAATTTTTCAGAGAAAAATATTTTGCAATAATGGATAGTATAAAGGAATATAAAAGGAACTATAGTTGGCCGGAAAATATCTTTATATATTTGGAATCTTCCATAATTTACATTTTGCCTTATATACATATATACGTTATGCCGCTTAATACAGTTTTTTTCTTAAGTGATCTTACAAGGCTTTTTTTATATGATAAAGAGATGCATGTACACAGGTAGCCATTCAAATGCAGCTTTCGAAAATTTGCATTCGCTATAATCTTTACTTATTTCTTTCCATTTTTACTACAGCTAAGATAAAATTAGCTGGAATGTAACACGGAGAATTATCTTACAATTAATAGTACAATTAATAATAATTAATAATATTCTCGGGTCTCTTTCCACTAGGAACTACCTTAACTCGTGGACATAACAAGTGTTTAACAGTTATAATAACAGAATAATTAACTAAATAAATTTTGTTGCGATACGTCGTTCTCAAATGTACTCCACGCATTATTCAGTTCCATGAAAATTAATTTTGCAATATTTTCGTTAGCCGTTCCCGCTTGCTGCAAAAAATAATATAAGAATATTACAGTCGAATGTTATTCACATTCATATTAATTTAGTACATGGAAATTTCATATTTTGAATGATACCTTATCTGGATGAACAGCTAAACAAGCTTTTCTATAAGCTTTCTTCACATCCGCAGTAGTAACTAACTGATGCATCTCGCATCGTTGCCACCTGTCAGCTTCCGGCCACAAAACTGTATGTAACGAGCAAAGAAGAGCCCTTAAATTACCCTTCTTTCCCTCCGTCCACTCAGCAATTTTGTATCTATCCGGATCCATATTCTTGGCAGCTTCCACTTTTCTCATTTGATTTATTGTCTTCGGGCTATCTTTTTCTGCTTTCCTCGAACTGAAGAAATTATAACCTTGACTACCTAATAGATCTTCGAAAGCATCTCCGCTTGATTTATTTGTTTTATTGCCTGATGTACTACTATCCGCAGTATTAGTCTCGTTAGTTGTGTTTTTGTGCGTATTAGGACTCGAGTGGATTGGCGTGCTAGCCGGTGCGGGACTAGCAGACTGTGGAGTATTAGAGTTTCTGGGTGTACCATTCCAGCTGGATGTTAGTCCAGCCCCCAGTGAGCTGGCAAGGTTTGCGAAGGGATCCTTATTTTGAGCGGCGAAATTTGGAACGCTTGAATTTCTTGGAAAATTTTCCTCAGTTGGAGGTTTCATAGTACTCGATTTAGAACTTTGCATATTTCCTAAGAGATTATTCGCAGTATTTCCACCAAATGGATCAAACAAATCGTCCAGATTTTGTTTGGTAGTGGATTGGTTCTGATTGAAGAATAAATCATTCAGATTATTATTACTATTATCGTTTGTAGTAGTAGGTTGATCGTGTCCGAAAAGTAAATCATTTTGGGCAGGATTGGTAATAGTAGGCACGGCGTTTTTCGCTTCTTGCTGAATAAAAACACCGAAACCTCCTAAGAGATCACTTTCTTTTTGACTAGAGTTAGAAAAAATATCTAATCCCGGGTTCACTGCAGCCTGTGGAGTATCATTTAAGGTACTGGTGTCTGGCATTCCTAAATTCAATAAATCTGCTTCTTGTAGTTTGTTTTCTTCTTTTACCTCCTCTTCTACATCCTCTACTGGTTGTTGAGGTATTTCTTGTTGTACATTAACACTAGTCTGTGTTTCAGTTGGCGAAGAGGAAGTCATTGCTTCCTTTTGAATCTAAAATTTTATGATCAAAATAATTAAAATATGATAATCATTTTTTAAGTTTATGTGATTTACCTCTTCTGGTTTAGCAATTTTGAAACTTTCTAAAGTTTCCTCCATTTCCAAAGTAGATCCGAACAGTGGATCTGGTTCTAGTTTCAAGGATAATTCTGCCTCCCAAGGAGCTGGAACTCTAGCCATTTTCGAGTTCTCCTCAGACACTATAATATTCAAAATAACACTGAAATTTCCACCAATTTCAGGTGCATCGTCCAGATCCTTCTTCTTAAATGTTAAAGCAGATTTGTTAAGCGGTATATATCCCGTATGAAAATGAACAGAGGCAATTTTGATCCCAATCATGCGGCCTAATTGCTGCCTGGCATGGAATATAATTAAAGTAACATCTCCCCTAACTGTAGCATTACCAAGTGCCAATGAAACCTTTCCTTTCATCATTCCAAACAGTTTTATATCTTCGTATTCTGGTCGTTTAGTAGAAAATACTAAAGCTCCGTTGCTATAAATGTCAACGTATGGTCTACAACCGTCTTTTGCCCTAGTAAATAATGGAACAGGTTTAATTACTAAGGAACGAAGTGCTAAGGGCTTCGTATGAGGTTGTACGCCGGTACTCAGAAAGCTCATATAACTAATACTGCGTAGTTCTGAGGGCTGAAGTTGGGGAGGCTGTCGCCTCGTTGTGAACATCGCTATAGCCTCTTCAGGAGTAGTGAACGCCCTAGCATAAACTAATAAAGTACATGCAATTGTGGCGCTAGCTCTGTACCCATCCTAAAGAAATAGAACTATATAATATATTGTTGTGTTTTCCAATTAAGGGAGTAAGGAACCCTATAACGCAGGAAATAAATTATAGAGATACTAGAGTATGATACAAAGAATATAAAAGTACAAATTTAGTATTTAAAGAGATCTCTCCATTCAGCATAAAAGTAAAAATCTTCACTTTAGATTTAGAAATTCATATACCCCAATTCATAGTAATGATAATTTTTTAATTTTTTAACTGCGTTTTATGGAAACATACTCCACTTTAAATATCCCACTTTAAAATATACTCACATTGCAATACAACACTACAATGTGGTTAAAATCGGCGTTCAAATATCGATATATATCTTGACATATTTGATACAGGGCCGATAATAATGGGGCATTAGAATCCGAGGAAGCATAAGCAAATGAACAATCAATATGTCTACCAGGAAGTCTAGACACGTTCAGTCGTCCCCGAGATAAATTATACAATTGTATACGAGCTGGTGGAGGATGTCGAGCTTGTAAAAATGCTCTTACGTCCTCTACATGGTTAGCCCTGTAGGCAGATTCTATTCCATCTGCCGGATAGGGCATGATTAATATACGTGACGTTAAGTAACTGATGTCTAATTCAGTTCTGGCCATGCTCTGTTGCATAGAGTACATCACTTTACTCGAAGTATCCTTTAAGTTCCGTAGAATACTTCCAGCACCGCCTTTCAACGAGCTAAGTAGGCCTGTCGTTTGAGCTACAGGAACCTTGGCAACAGCCGTCTGAACCGGTACAGGTCTTGGAGGAGGTACGTTAATTGGAGGAGATGGTCTCGGTGGTGGAGTGGGTGTATTGGGTGGTTGGGCGGGTCTGGGGGGTGGTGGAGTTTTTGATGAAACTTCTACTTTCGAGGGTTCTCTGGGATCAAAGTTGTTCGATTCAGCTATCGCCGCTAAACGTTCTAAAATCATAGATGTAGTCAATCTTCGCACTGGAGACACTTCCAAGCATCCTTTTACTATATCGTGTAGGCAGGCTAAACGAGGATTTGGTGGAAGTGGAGGATACTTGCCATTAACTATTGCAAGTTTATTACCTATGAATGAAATAAGTCTGAGTAAGAATTGATTGTACTATTAACAACATATAAACTATATACCTTCAGGAAATGGATGCTTAAGAGTTATCAAGGAGTATATAATACAACCAAGTGCCCAACAATCAACTGGAGGACCAATAGGTTCATTGTTCCATGTATCCATCATTTCTGGAGCTCGATACATGGGTGTAGTGTATTTTGCCATCTGATCCTCCAAAGTAGCACGTTTTTGAGCATTCCAGGATGGGTTTGGCAAGATCTGTTGGTTGGAAGTGCTACCAAAGTCACAGAGTTTGATCAGACCATCACTTCCAATTAAGAAATTTTCTAATTTTATATCCCTGTGTACTAAAGGTTCAGGTTGCTGGCTGTGCATATGATGTACAGCCCTTGTAGCCTGGTAGGCTATCTTACAAATTTGGGCAAGACTTAGAGTATTCGTTGATAAACTTCTGAGCATATCTGCTACTGTACCTCCAGGACATAATTCTGTAACTAATAAATATTCATGTCCTTTGCGATCTTCACGTTCCAAACGGTGAGCATAGAGATATTGAATTATGTTTGGGTGGTTGGATAGTCTTTTTAAAGTTTTTATTTCTTGTATGATATTTTCATTGGTATCATCATCAATTGCTATGAGTTTCTAGAAATACAATTTCATGTTAATATAATTGTTTTTTTATACTTAGGATAATGTAAATGTATAGATAACTTACTTTCAGTGCATATTCTTTTCCTGTATTTATATCTTCAACTGCAAACACTAAAGCCCAACCACCTGTTGGTATAAATATTTAAATATTGATTAAAATAAATAACATACAAAAATATTTTTGAAATACCATAAAGGTAATAATAAATGTTGTCTTTACTAGGTTACTGATATCTTTCAGATATTAATATTTCTGAATGAATCAATAATCCCTCACCATAAAAAAAAATTTTTAAAAACATTTATGATTTACACATTCATCTTTTTAATATATCAAATTATGTTATATTCAAATAATAAATTATATATCACATCTTCATTTATTAACACTTATCAATATTGCATAGACATTTGAATATGTATAACTAATCATTCTTTAACAGTGCCCAAAAAAAATAATTTGTTCACATTAACATCATACAACTGAATGTCAAAACACATTTGACACATGTCAAAAGAAGAATAGTTTACAGTATTGGCACAGTGTCAGCTACTGTTTCGTATGGTCACAAGGAATTGCGTTGAGAAATGAATATCTTTATTTAATAATTAAAAATAATCATAATATGAAAATGTTTTAAGTAAGATAAAATTGTGTCAGTGAAATATGAAAATTGACAGACTCACCCTCGGCGAGTAGCCTGGTCACGCGTAATTTCACATTGTTGATTTCCAGTACTTGTCCAACGTATTCATTACTATTTGTAGCTCCATTTAAGTATCCTAAGGCGGATCTTAAGTAATCCGACATATTTCCTTTGAAATATCCCGTCGAACCCCCAGAAAGCGTTTTCCTACGTTACAATGCAGACAGCCGATGCTGTCCGGCCATACTGTCTTTGTGACGTCACCTACAGTACCGTACTAACAATATTTTTGTATTTTAATAAGTGAAAGTAATTACTACTTTCACTAACGATTATTTAATTGTTTAAAGAAATTAATGCGATACCTCAGTGGTGATATTAACTAAAAAAATTTAGTATAATTTATTTCGTATTTAATGATAATGAATAGAATACAAAAATAAGGTATAAGAATTTTCAATAGCTGCTACTTTATTTTTCATTTCAGAATTAAAAAGACTTTTTATATTTATAACTTTTTATATTTATAACTATTCTTTATTTTGGTTAAATGTTAAAAATTAAATGAATAATATTATAATATTATAATATTATAATAACAATAATTATTATAACATAATTGTGTTATTGTTTTGTGCTGTCCTTGTTCTGTAAATAAAGGTACTTATAGAGAAAGTTTTATTGCTTTATTTTTTAAAATGGGTGCAATTCATTAACCTACGCGTACTACGCGCATGCGTATGAAAAATTTTGTAAATGCACAAACTAAAACAAAGAAAAATCATTTTTTTTCTTGAGTCTATAAATTGTTTCATTCTATATCGCCTATTCAGTTATTGTTGATAATTGCAAAGCTGCTTTATGAGTTTCTGAGATAAGCTCGCTTAGTAGTTGTGTTTTGGAATTCTTAACCATATTTGTGAGTGTTGACATTATTATCAACTCGTTGGTGTATTTTCATTGGATGGTTAAATCATTATCGAAGGCTTGAAAATGTCAAATTTCGTAACATTCACGAAACTAAGGTCTTCTACAAATTGCAGTTTTTGGGCAAAATTTGTAGAATTGAAGATTAACAAATTCAAACTTGATGAGAAACCTATCAATCTGTGGGGCAGTTATAGTCTTCAGTCATTAAATGAAGATATCTCTAATCCGTTAGTATTAGATTTCACATCTTTTAACGAGTAAGTTGATACTTGTGATATAAATGATTGTTTTGATCAATTTTTTTTAAGTAATATAAATATGTGTCAGAAATAACTTCATACAAATAATTTTTAGAGATTCAGAAACAGTAAATAATGATTCATCGGTTGTTTGTTTTGGACATATGATTAATACAAATACTCTTGAAGCATTCCGTCAAATTAATCCTGAACGATTTATTCATTCTATGGGAAAGGATATTATAAACAGTATTCAAGATGAAACAATATTACAAAATCCATGGAAATTATCATTTTTTTTAGTGTTGGCTTATTCAGACTTAAAAAAGTACAAATTCTATTATTGGGTTGCACATCCTACTCCTTTAAAGTTGCCTGAAATGTATTATCAAGAATCCCCAAAATCAATCAATGAAGAATTCACAATTAAACATGTAAAAGATTTATCTAAAGGGTTCTTACAATTGGATAGTAAAACAAGAAATTATTTTACTGTTTTAATATCAAAGGAAGATGAAATGAGTATTGTTGATGTGGCAACAGGAATAAAAATAATCAATACAAGTAGTGAAAAGATTTCACAAGTATTAAGAAATATAATTTAAATAAAAGCTTTGTATAATTTCTTTTGTATATATATTTATTTACTTTTCTAGGAGTATAGTGAAATTTACTTTGCATTTTATGACCCATCTACAAATTTGAATCCAGGCTGGCCTTTACGAAATTTTTTGTGCCTTTTATGTTGGCACTGCCCTACATATTACTTCTTAAAAATCATTAAACTTATATCTATAAGAGGAAATAAGGCACAGAAGAGTCTTGTCTTCAAACTTAAAATCAAAGAATATGAAAACAACAAAGATGTAAGAGACCTTCTGTTTCTGAGTCACTTGGTGGGTTGGGAGAGCAATATAAATGATAAACTAGGCCCCACTGTGGTAGATCTATCTGATACCATACATCCAGCCAAGTAAATATTCAAAATTAAATTAAATCCAAACATTAAAAATATATTAAATATTTTATTGGCATGTTCGTCTTCTATTAGATTATCAGACAAAGCTGTCAATCTAAACTTAAAGCTAATGAAATGGCGTCTTGTTCCTGATCTAGATTTAGAAAAGATCAGTAATCTCAAATGCCTTTTATTGGGAGCTGGTACCCTAGGTTGCTCTGTAGCAAGAGTCCTTCTAGGTTGGGGAGTGAATAATATAATTTTTGTAGATAGCTCAAATGTATCCTACAGTAACATAGTACGCCAAAGTTTATACAACTATCAGGATGCTATGAAGCATAAATATAAAGCTTATGCAGCTAAGGATGCTCTACTTAATATTCGACCAAACATGGTGAGTATCAAATTTTGTCCATTTTACTGATACTTCATTACATTAATTTTATTGATAATATAGAATACAGAAGGTGTAGTTTTACAAATTCCAATGCCTGGGCACATTGTTGGTGAAAGTTTGATAGATTCTACGAAGCAGGCCCTAAACCAATTGGAAGAACTTGTTGATAAGTGTGATGTTGTCTTTCTCTTATTGGATTCTCGTGAAGCTAGGTGGTTACCTACAGTTCTTTGTGCAGCTAAGAACAAAATTGCCATTAATGCAGCCTTGGGTTTTGATTCATATACAGTACAGAGGCATGGTACTAGAAATTTTAGTAACCCAACTTCCCCAAATTTAGAAACTACAAATCCCCATGGTGCGGACCTTGGTTGTTATTTTTGTAATGATGTAACACAGCCTGGAAATGTAAGTTTAAATACACATTTGTATGATTCTTATTCTTTAATGAAAGTTATTTTGTTTTATAGTCGCAAACTGACAGAACACTGGATCAACAATGTACAGTTAGTAGACCAGGTTTATCGCAGATAGGCGCAGGATTAGCAGTCGAATTATTGATAACTTTGTTGCAAAATCCTCATGGGTAAGATAAATAATGAAGATTTCGATATAAACGAAAGTTATTAAATTATGTAATAATAAAATTAATTGAATATATTCAATTACTTAATGAATAATGGTTATTTCATATTTAATAGTATTGAAGCAGAGGCGTTGATGAGTAATAACAGAGACAATATTAGCCCAAATGATACTGGAATGGTAGGCATATTGGGATGTGTACCACACACGATACGGGGGTCCCTATGGAATTATGATACTCAATTGACGATTACACATAGATTTACATGCTGTACGGCTTGTTCAATGCCTGTTATTACGGAGTATAAAAATCGAGGCTTTTCTTTTGTTCTGGATGCATGTAATATACCGAATTACTTAGAAAAATTGTCTGGGCTGGAGGACATACTAAAAAGGCCAGATTTAGACGAGGTATGTACGTTTAAAAAATTGTATTAATTTTGTTAGGTATTTAATATGTATTATATTTTTAATTACAGCTTTGTTTTGCACTGGATAACATAAGTGATGACGATGATGACAATAAAAAAAATGTAATACCTTAAATATGAACATTCTTTTGGACGAAAATGTTTTTGTCACGTGTAATAAAATACTCGAATTTAATATTATTACGCAAAAAAATATTGGATATGCATTATATCTGAAAAGTATATAAATTTAATATTCATTTTTGTCGATTGTAATTATTTTATTCCAATGCAAGTGCAATTAAATGCAAATCGTTTAGAATCAGTTTTATTACTGATACTATTTTTGTATATAAATTTGATATGATTATCGAAGCATCATTCAAGAAGTTGTGTTTGTAAATCTCGTTTTTAATGTTAAACGTTATTAAATAAAACATTTGAAGTATTTAAAAATGAAACAAAATCGAAATACAGGTATTCTGTATATCTCCTATTTACACAATTAAAAAAAACCGTCTATAACTAGTATAATTATTCTTTAACAATCTATTTACAAATTAAATTAATCTAAAGAAGAATTATTTTTCAAAAAATTCTATATACGATAAAATGTCTATAATATTAAAAATATGAAAATGTTGGAGGGAAAAGGGAGCGTTTAAATCGTATTTATACGAGCGGCGTGACGCGCGCCTGTGTCTTTAGCGAGTTTGCCGGTAGGGTGCGTTGTGACGAATGAATACCAGACATTCCAGTGTAATGTTTAAGTAGTGGGGAATCGAGGCTGACTATCGTGTGTCAAACAGCCTGTGTTTCGTGTGTGTCTCATCGCATACCATTAGATTTTTCATCGTTTTCAATGAAAATACGTACTGTGCATTGGTTCGATGTGCCAGCGGATATCGTGCCGGATGTTTGATCCTGTATTCGCTGGCTTGTCATCGCAAAATCATCGGTGAGTGAATCACGAAAACGAGGGGAGAACCACCTTAAGTTCGATTTACCTCAAGGAATGCGTGATTCGTTTCTTTTTTTTCTTCACGCTACGTCGCATTCCTCTATTGATTCTTGTCTTGGGGCATATAGTGCGAAAGAAGTTTCGTTTGCTTAGTCGGTAAAAAAGTTATTAAAATCCTTACCGATCGTCCACTTCCTATTAAGAATTGTTTTAAGATATTTTTTATCACATTACCCGAAAGAATTGTTTGCTATTGCTTTAAAATTTTGTAATTATGTGCGCGCGTTTGTATGCATACTTGTTGTTAGACTGGAACTCGCGTGTCCGGCTTTTCGTTGATTCATCGCTTTCGATGAATTCCATCTAACAAAAGACGATTATTTACAATTTCTTTGAGTTGATATCAATAATCAAATATTTGTTCTCTCTTTATATTTTTGTCGGTATTTCAATTCTAGGAATATGTTAATAATATATAACGGAAAAAAATATGAAATTATTGAGAAGTTATGTACATTTGAGAGAGAATCGAGGAAAAGCTCATGAGAGTATTGGGGTGGGGATAAAGGTATTCGATACAAATTACGAGATCAGTTGTTACCTTTTACTTAAGCTATAATTCAATATTTATTTTATTCTACTTACTTACTCAAAAAAGTAAATTTTGATTTTATTATTATTTAATATAAAAAATATGTTCTTTGAGCATTCAAGTTTTATTTTTTCCCGAGGAAAGGGGTTAAATTTATAGAGATGTAACAATTCGGTAAAAGAACTATTTAAAACGTTTTGTTTATGTTGTTAGGAATGAAATTGCAATGCCGGTTGCGTGGAAATTTGGAACGAGAACAGAGGGCAAGCTACGGAAGCAAGAAAAGGAAGTGTGACTAGTAATGGTCTCGAGTATGTTGTTAAAATTTGAAGTTCAAATTAATATACAAACATGCCAACAAATGTTATTAGTGGAACACTTCTTATTACCTTTTCAACATTCATTCCACTTAGAAAAACTTTTTATATCAGCAATATAAATTGTCAGATAACTTTCTTTTTTCTACCAATTATATAATATTAATTAATAATTCAGACCTCATTTAGATAATTCAAAAGCAATTCGAAGCCATTACTAGACGGTATGTTAACGGTGGGTGGAGTGGGATCAAGTGGATACGCGTGGGGACTCGCGGAACGATATAGGGTGGGCTGTAAGCGCGGCGGTGGAGGACGCGAGGGGCAGACCTCTGGTGAGGGGTCCGCATTCCACAGACAATGTCACGTTTTTTAATCCCCGTTTTACTTTATTTGTGCTTGCTTCGGCCGCGAGGAAGGCCCCCAAACAGTTAACTTCGACTTCTGTCCCCAGAGAACGGAGATCTTCGTGACGGTGTCGGGCTCGTCAGCGTTTCATCGCGGGAATTTCAACCCGCGTTGAACACCTGCTGCATCTCTAACACGAGGAATATTTCCTTCTGGAGTTTAATAAGTGAAGTTGTTTTAAATTAAAACTTAGAAGGTTGAAGTTTGTGGATCAAGGATACCTTTGTTTGAGTTTTGCAAGAAGAAGTTTGAGAAGAGGAGATGTCCGCCGTTGAGAGCGCCTTGGATGTCCTCTCCAGGGCAGCCACCATGGTGCAAGGTCAGTTTGCCTCGTGACTTATGCTTCTGATGGAGCTGGTGATTGTTCGTGATTGTTGGGTGATCAAATTTCTAGTGGATCGAAACCGAGCTGGAGATGCTATAGTAGTGTTTTCCAGCTCAACATAGATCACTGGTACCAGAATTAGTTGTCATTGCAGCCTGTATTTGTTTTAAACTATAGTTACTTTTTAATCCAGGGATAAAGTCATTTTACTGTACAGGGTGTTGCAGAAAGTGTAATAGCCGACAAATTGGTCAGAAGGTTAACAATGAAAATGATGTTTAAAATGTTAAACGATATTCTCGAGTGATCTGCTTTAAACTTTGAAAGCATCAAATTGCTTCCCAACAGAGTATAAACTCACATTAACGTATTACGTATTACTCACATATTCACGAAAACGAAATATAGGTTTACGAGAATGCAACTGGAATATAAGTGAATTGTTGATTATGTTTTTTTGTAATACCCTGTATACACGATATTTATATTAATTTTACATACCGAAACAAGAAGCTTTCAATTTTTTATACGTTATAAAATCACAGTCGTGGAAGAAGGTAAAAAATTTATAATCAACCCTTAAATCCCGTTTCCATGAAGCCTAAAAACCGATTCATTTTCAGATATCCAGTTTACCAAGATACATTCCAAAGTTCTCATCCAGAAGTACTACATTCTTTCTTGAGGAAATCCCCGAATCCACGAAGATGATTAGAAAATCGCTTTTCCGTAATTAATCCAGGGATTTAATTCACGATCCATCGAATCGATTGATGGAATCTGTTCAGTAGGGCCATTGGGAATTTATGTAAGAGAGAAGGCCAGTTTGAGCCCACATTCCTGCGAAATGCCAATTTTGCGTCGAATTAGATAACATTGTGCGCCGTTTATTTTAGATTCGTCGCGTTCGCGGCTTCTCCGTCGGGCTCCTTGGCAAGAGTGCCGAACAAGCCTCCTGTGACGTTTAATTTCGTGACGTTTAAAACAACTTCATTCTATCTCCTGAACACATTCGAATACATTCAAGTTTATCCTTTTGTTGAAAAGAATTAGTCTGATCTTCTATATTTTTAAAATTACTTCTCACAATGTCACAGAATGTTGTTAGACATAGCATGTCATTTTCGCAATACTCTAGCACGTAATCGAGCGTAAACAATGATCTTTCCGCATTGAAATTTTTTAGTCACGCTATAATATCGTTGCGAGGTTCAGTTTGATGATTTAATTAGCGCAAAATTGGTAGAATTCATCATACCTGAAACGTACTTTTTAAAGGTTTTAGTTCGTTAGAATTCTGAAGGCAAGGAGAGGAAATATAGGCGTGGAGCTAGATTTCTTATCGAAAACTGAGTCATTGGAATTTGATAAAACGTGAGACTGTGGTTAACTCTTTCAATCTCTGTTCAATTTTAAGCATTCAAAAATATTCGTTAATTAACTCTGTAGTTAAAATGCTCTACTATCGTGTTTTTGTAAAAACGGTTGCTCTATCTAAAGCCCTATGAAATCGAAACGTTTATATTGTTTAGAAAATATCTGTTTCCCTTTTGTTTTTCTCTTCCTTCTTATGTTGGGAGTATAAATTAAGAAAAGTTGATTTAAACGTCCGTGGAGAATATAAATGACGAGGAAAAAAGTGTAGCTGCAAAGTATGGCGCATTAGAGAAAAGGTTCCACTTTCGAGGGCAATCGGGAGCATGACGACGCGTCCGTGGCGATGATTTTCATAAATCATCAGGCTGCTATCGGTGCGGACAGCGGAGCGTAACGAGCCCTGGTTCTCAGGAGTGTGAGTAGTTCCTTCTGTGTGTGGTTTGTTGTGATGGAATGCCGTGCCTCGAACCTGTTCCGAATACCAGACGTAGTTGCGTCTGCTTGCGGATGATGGCGCATTCTGTGACTTTCTCGCCAAAAATATGTTCCCCGGTCGGTTTCACTAGTTATCAACATGGTCTTGATATTTTAATGCAACATGAGAGGATAATTTGTTGGACTACTTTAACTTTTGATCATTTAAAAAAAAAGAGGTAAACAAAATTGTAGACTTGAGATCTTTGATTTAAATATAAATGAATTTAAACAGCGTGATACGTAGAGAATGAGAGGTTTGATATTTTTTATTTAATTATTCCTCGATATTAATATTATTCGAGATTAATTATTTAAAAGAGAATAGATATTACTTAGGGGTACCAAATTGGAGATACCAAATTAATTAGATTTTATTTTTATAGCAAAATTATTCGAGATTAATTATTTAAAGGAGAATAGATATTATTTAGGGGTACCAAATTAGAGGTTCCAAATTAACTAGATTTTATTTTTATAACAAAGAATAGAGAATATCATTTTAATCGCCACATAGAGGTATATATTTCAGTAATGTGTTTGATTCGCATGTTTCCTTTTAATTCAGCACATTCCACCAGTGTGTGAATTACGCTTGTCTTGCAAGAATATCAACTATATATTTCAATTAAAGCCGGATTTTGAAGAAATATAAGAGGCATGTTCAAAATATGCTGAAATATTCGACAAATTCACATTCACCAAGTCACTATATATTGGTATATGAACGTCTGATAACCATACACAATTACCTGGTTGCGTTGCTATTAAAATGCCTGACATTCCTGTCCGATGCCTCATGATTCCTCGAGGATAACTTACCACCTTGATCTTGCTTAGGAATTACACGACTGGCAATAATATAAGGTTCCATAGCTTGCCCAAATTGATAGTCTTCAAGGTCATTGGCCTATCGTCGTTTTATTCGTTATTCTCTGTTCTTTGCTTCGAGGACGAGGAATATTTTTGAAAATAATGGGTACATTTGTAACGCTATAATTTCATTGGAATTCTGTGATAGAATTATGATTCGTTTTATTTCTTCGTGATTTATTTATTTTTTTCCATAAAAAGTATTATTTCTTCATTAAATATACGATTTCGAGTAATTAGTTCATTTCACACGAAGTATATCACACGGACAGCAACAAGTGTAATAGAACACATAGTAATTTTCGAAATTCTGTGAATTATTATTATATCATCACTGATCCTTGAAAATTTTATTCATGGTGCCAGCAAGTATTTTACCATGCAAGTGTTATTATACATCAAACAATGAACACAAATCGTAATTTCCAAAAATGAGTATATTTAAGATAATTTTCGACGAGATTCCATGGAACCCCGTTGAAGGAATTCCAGGGTCCTTATGAAATGAATTTTTTTCATGAAACATGACGACTTGAACGTAGTATACACGTGTACTAAACGCACATGTGCATCGATCGCCTACCTGCCACGGAAAAAAGGGAAAAGAAGAGGAAAGAAGCGAGTTAGTTGGCCAGAGGTGCTTGCATCTCCTATGTACTTACACTATTGCAGCTACATAGCGATGGCTTTGGATTGTGCCATCGGATTAATCCCGAAACAAACATTGTATGGTATTTAAATCTACAAATGTTAAACCTTGAATTAATTTATGTTTCAAAATCAATATTAATATCGCAATCCTACAACCCTTAGAAAATCTCAGGAACTGCCAGTCTACGTACAAAGCAAATTTGTGCAAGAGTCATTGATAAAACCAAGCCATCGCTACATCCAAGCGTGTAGATCGTGTGCATGTGTAAAAGGCAAGCTTTACCAGCTGTACGTGGAGGGGGCAGACGACGGGACGAAGCGGATGAATGAATGAATCTTAAGACAGTCGTGTAAGAGGGGCATTCACGAATCCACATATCTCTGACTCTGTCTATCTTTCCAGAAACCTTGTATCCAATGTCCCTAGCCGTTTCGTACCATCTGATATATTATTTCTAACAACAACCCGGTGATACTTCAGTCTGGATCATGCTTCTAAAAGTTTTAGAAGCTCGATGATCCTGCTTTCTGATCGACGATCAATCGAATTGGCCAATTGATCGCGTCACGCTGCTTTTTTTGAGCTCTGCTCGAGACCATCAGGACATCATTGAAGCTGCTTTCTTTGGCGAGATGAAGATCCTCGTATGGAAAGGATATATTGTTCCCTGAGATCGATTTTATAAGAAGAAGCAAAGGTTGTACGTCGAAAAGTGGATTAATGTGCGGAATTTATACAATTTCATGGGAACCAGTTCATGGTTCACAGTGTTCCCTTGTCGTACAAGCTATTTGGACCGTTTATGGGGGAATAGAAGAGGAAGAATCTTCAATTTATGATTACTTTTGTTGGTATTCATGGTGGTTACAAGTTGAGTTTATGATACCTGAAGATTTCGGGGAGTATGGAGGTCTCGCCGAGGAGAAGGTGCCTTTGGCAGCCGTGGTTAAGCACGGAGAGCTTTCAAACGGTGTACAAACCCGGAGGTATGTGAGGAACTGTTCTAGACAGTTTACGGGAAACATTCTTTCTTAATTTCTCATGTAGGTTCATTGGAAGATGTATACTTGTGAATATTATGGCTCGAGAAGGATCTAAGGATTCAGAAGAATGTGGTGTTTAATTCCAAGCATAAAAAGAGTGGGGGAAGTGTGATCCGGGGAATGTAACAGTATCTCTAATAGATAGATATACACTCAAAAAAGTTGTATTTCGTATGCATCGATAACGAATTTAGAAATTTTATTACATTAAATGAATTTCACATTGTTTTCTGCTGAGGTTTCAGAGCCCCGGCTTCTGGTACTGTCTATAAATTACCGAATTCAATGAAAGTATGACAGAAGATAACACCTAGAGAATTAATTGAACGGAACGATCTCGGCTTCGATTCACGCGATCGGTTCATTCATTTTTTCCCTGGCTGCTGGCTCATCCTTTGCCTTTAAACCTGTTTGACCGTCTTCCTGACGATCCTCTCACGGCTATTAGGCACTTCCTGCCCCATCCTGGGAACCAGACTCGTTTCTCTACTCACCCTTCGCGCCCTCCTTCTCTTACACCTCTCTCTTTTATTCTTGTCGCACTCCTCCTCCACGAGTTTCTCGGTCGTTCGAGGGGTTGCTAGATCGATTTCCAATTTTAGACATCGCATGGTGAATGGAAATAGGCGATGATGTTTTATAAATAAATTAAACGTGATATTGAAAGCTCAAGGGCAAATTTACGCATTGCCTTCAATTTGTTACACCTCTTTCCATGGTTTCTTATTGTCATAAGCTTATGCTGGTTTGGAAGGTTGCAGAAACAGTATGGCGAAATTTGGTACACGTAGGAAGGAAACTTGGAGGTAGTTTGAAACCCGGACCTTTCGTTTCTTCTCCGAGCTCTCACTCATTTTTCAGTTATACATGCGAGAAAATATCAAGACAAAATTTTCGGTTGCAATCACTTAGACAAGATATCTACGAATTTCGACTATAGGAAGAGGAAATGAAAATCGTTTAAAATATCAAAGAACTTCGTTATTGCGTTTATTTGTAAATCTTTCAAAATATCAAAATACTGTTCTCCCCTTAACGCCACCAAATTAGTCTTGCTGATATAGCACGTGCAAGATTTTACTTTTCATATCATATCCAATTTTCAAAGTTCTTCCTACACCTTCCACAGTTATCAGAAAATTTTTAAATAACTTTTAAGTTCCTCTCCACAGGATATTGTATAATTAATTAATTCCCAAAATAAAAAGATAAGGATTAAACTACAACATTATGAAACGTATACGTATAAACAATTGAAAGAATAGGAGACCAGGATAAAGTTTCATCTTCAACTACGTATTGAAAACACAAACTGTCAAAAAATTTCATGCATGACTTGTTTTATTACACAGAAGAGAGGCCGAAGACGACGAATCTCCATCGAAAACCGAGCAGCGCGTGGCGCAAGGAACGTAGGAGGGATCCAATTCAAAGTGAGGCCCTGGATATGTCCGCGGCCCGGGTCCATCATCATCATCACCATCATAGCAGGCCCAGTGTAATAGTACCTACCACTCCACAACCCGGTAAGCTTCTGGTTGCTGGTTCCTGGTGTTCCATGCGAATTCGTTAAGCGAGTAGATGACTGCCGTCATTCTTGGTCTCGCGGGGAGAAGGGGGGGGGGCAAGAAGGGCTATTGTTTGACACATGGGGTGACTGTGTGCTTTGACAATGTGGCGTGATGTACGTCGTGCAGATGCTTAACTATTGAATAGAGGAAAACTCAGAGGTTGTGAGTTGAAATTCTCCTGTACAAAGCTGTTAGAGAAACGCTGGAGAAAAACGAGTTAATATTCAACAATTTTTGAAGTCAGACTGAATTTAAAATTAAATATTAACGTTACAATAGATTTAGAAATTAGCTCAGGTAGATTTGAAAGTAGGTATAGTTTACAGTTCAAAATTGAGCGCATTAATTTAATTTTATTAGTTGTAATCGATAGAATTAATAGAATACCTTAGTGTACTATATAATTTATATTTCACTAACGCTGATATTAAAAATTTTGTTACTATATTAGAAATTTATCAAAATTCATAATTCCAACTTTGAATTTCCTTTTTCTTTTTTCCGAAACATTTTGTACTGTATTTTATGTTAAATTAAATTGTAATAAATTGCTGTTTACCAGGAACAACTATTGAGGACACAGCAGTAACGCCTACCCCATCTCTGACGCCGTCAGCGGCAGCAGGAGGCCAAAGAACTGGGGTCAGAACCGTGGGTGGTGTGAGTGATCCTGCAATAGATGAGCATTTCAAAAGATCTTTAGGCTTAGAGGAGTATGCTGCAGTTTTTAACGCTACTACTACTGACAAAGAGCCAGGCCTCAGTGGTACATTACTAAATTGTCTTTTAAAGAAGAAAAACAAAAAAAAAAAAAAAAGAAAGAAAATTTATATCTTTAATATACTAATTTTTAGTGGATGATCATTTTGCAAAAGCACTTGGAGAAACCTGGACAAGGCTGCAAGCGACCAGCAGAAGCAAGGACTCGACTTAACTGCCGGACAGTTAATCGAGAATCCTCACCATCTTTGCGTCGTTGTTGTTGCCTCCGTTTCCTTCATCGTGACATCTAATGTGCTTTCATTATCTGTCTACTTCTTAATCTACAAATTAATGTGAAATTATTAATATTCGTGAGAAGAACTATGGAAGCAACCAACGAACTCTGTATTATTATTATTATTATTTTTATTATTATTATGGTTATTATTATTAATATTATTGATATTAATATTAATATTGTGGTTCGCGTGGAAAATAGAATGAAAGAGTACCTAAGTGTCCTTGAAATGTCACAGATACTCTTGGATGTAATTTAGGGGGTATCGTGATTCATACACGCGATTTTTCTAACTTTTTGTGACAATTGTACTTGAGATATTGTATATATAGACGTGTATTCTTTTAATCATGCCATCATCGCGGCCTCAGAGGTCTCAAGTTATTTATTATATGATGTTCTATACTGCCTCGCTAAGTGCTAGACCTGTTCAGTCTCTTTAACTCCTTTTTGCTGCAGTAAGAAAACACAGGAAAAAATGTTTAAAAACCGTAAATATTTCCGGAAATTAACCTTTGTCGGTTTTATTCGTATCCATTGTTTTTATATCTTGCTATACAATACAGTAAAAAATATTTATTTTTAATAATAACTTTAATGAAAGTTTGGAATCTGTTGATTAAGATGTGTTTTATGTTTAGTAAAATTGAGTGGAACTAAAAGAAAATAGAACGAGCAATTTAATTCATTATAGGGTTAAAGTTACTGCAGCTATTGGAAGAAAGAGTATAATGAATGGTGCGACTTGTACGTAATTAATTATACGTTTAGATGTATGTGTGCGCGCGCGTGTGTGTATATATATACACACATACATACGCATGTATGCGCGCACGCGCGCTTGTATGTGTGTGTATGCATATGTAATTCGTACATTGTAATTATAAAAAATCGAGTCTTTATAAAGAATATATAGTATAAGCGCGAATCCGTATAAATCGAACCGATTGTTGCACAAACTTGCAACACGTGGTTCACCTCGTGTAACGATGTGTGCGTGCGGGCGTGTGTGGGGAGGGTTGCGCGTGCACTTGTGTGTGTGTGTGTGTGTGTGTGTGTGTGTGTGTGTGTGTGTGTGTGTGTGTGTGTGTGAGCGCGCGCGCATACGCACACACACACACACATATATATATATAAATAAATATACATATTGTATCAAAAAGAAAAGAAGGAAAAGAATGAAAGAAGATACATAGGAAGGCGATTGAAGATATTTTTAATACCAGTTTTGCCGTTGGAAAAACGCATCCCTGCAGCTCCTGTAGTTTCCTAGTGGTTAACGGTGAAGATTGCTAAGAAGAGTAACACTGATTTCAAATGGTGCTAGGAGGTTTAGCACAAACCCCAGCACGCACAGAAGTCAGTACCTCTGTCTTCTTATTGTCTCCATATCCTCCTCACTGATTTTCAGTATCTTCGTTGAAAACTGAAAATGTTATTATAATTCACGACTTTTATATTGCAGCTTCAAAGCGTAAAATTTTGTTGAATGTTAGAATACAAGTCAAAATTTGGAGAAAACTATCTTCAAATCAATTTGCTGCAAAATCGCGCACTTCTTTCAAATTTAGGTATCTGTACAGAGTTACATCCTCCATTGCCGGTAGAAGAGTAATTAGCAACGAGGAATACGTCACTGTTTCGAAAAAAGGTTCACTTAGAGATATTCCTACTGTAGTTTCACCCAATCTCCATTTAAGGAATTTATCCAAGTAAGAGATCACTTTTATCCAACAGTTAATATCATTGACCAACAATTCCACTCCACAACATATTTTTTTCAGCTTCAAAGTAAAAATGTTCCCGATCCATAGACTTAAAGCAAAAAATTGAGGAAGTCGGGGATTGGTGACACTTTTTTCCAATGAAACGATGAAGATGATGGGCCGGGAAGAAGAAGTGAGGCTTTACGTGTCGTAGGTGGGCCCAGACCTAACCCAGACTGTGCCAAGAGCGCTCGGATGGCTTCCTATATGCAGGCAGCTTGTTCACTTGCCGTAAAGCAAAATGGTAACTTAATATTAGACTTGAATATAAGTACGGTAATCCCACACCAGAGTCCAAAGTAAGCCTACACCTACCCGGCCGGCCATCCCTGGACCTCGGTTCCCCCTTACGAACGCCCTCGAGCGTAATAATACGACGGGATACTAGATATCGGTGCTCTCTGTGCTTCTAGGTGCAAATTGCGACCACCTATGCACGCACTGCCGTCCCTGTTTCTCCGATTCCAGCCTGTACCCGCGTCTCTCTTCCTGTCAGCAAGCTCCTTACAGCCTGTCGTCCAAGAAGATGACTCTGTTCTGGTTAAACTTACTGAAAAAGCGCTGATGATGGATCATGGAGAAATGGACAGATTTGTAAGATTTTTATCGATTTATTTACAATTCTTTTTTAGTAATATTGCATAAGGAAGTTTTTTGCAAAAAAAAGTCATAACTTTGGTACCTCTACATTTTACAGCGCATAAATAAAGGAGAGAAAAGAAAAATTGAAAGAATATGCATCTGTAGAATGTCCGGGGAAGAGGGAAAACTAAGATTTATCAACAGAAATAACATTTGTATTTTTGATTAACGACAAATGGCATCTCTGACGCAGGATTACAGAAACTCGATCCCGTTCTTCAATGTTTTTTTTTTTCCTTTTTATTTTTTTTTTGAGAGAGAGAAACTCCGCCGTGAGCGCTCCCCGAAGTGCGACGACCTTCGCGTTGCGAGGAACTAGGATAAACCAGTGGTCTGCGTGTCTCTTTGGACGTAGAGTAAGCTAATCCGACTGCGTATCATGTTTGCAGCCCCTTTAAACGATACTGATACGCCTTAGTCGCGAAAGTCGCATGTTCCGAGCTCCAGGCAGTTTTTACATCTCTTTACTTAGGAATTCTGATTGCACAAGTTCATCAATATATTTGATACTTTTAAAAAAATTCAGTATTAAGTGGAAAAGTGAAGTATTAACAGATTTTCTGTTGCTCTGATAGAGGCACAGTAATTTGTCCACAGGTAAGCCTACGTTTTACTATTAATATATACCATAACAGATGTACAAAGCAGTTTTTAATGGTAATCAGGTATTTTCCAGGGCTGCCGACTTTACGCTACGTGGTTTTGGATAATTCCAAATTAATCAGACTTTGAGGGTGAAACGCAGCTGGAAATAGGCCAGTAGACCGCGGACAGATGCTCACTGAAGCATCCCCATACACGCAGGTGTTTTTACGACTGCTGAGAACTACCCTCCCAATGAACATGGACGCATCCCCAAATGCCAACTTTGTCATTTCGTTCTTGCTAAATTCTATAATTTATTCGTATTCAAAGGAGATGGTTAGAAAATTAAAATTGAATTAACTATATTTGTCACATTTATCTTTCTATTCTGCCTTTCGATGAAATTAGATTAAAGATTGGAAGATAAATTATCTATAATTTAATTACTTGTAACTTCAAAAACTTGGTACTGTTACCAAAATAGATGATGAAGGAAATATGTCTTTTTTAATAAGATGTTTTATTGTAGAAAGGAAAAACACATTGGATTCATAGCAGGGATTCTTTGACGGAGGACCAATAGCCACCCCTGCAGATGGTCTCCCCAGTAAAAAAGACTACCGTCGCGTTCCAGCTGAGATATCGATCCAAGTTCCTATCTCACCCTTGATCAAATCGCGTTCCAAAAATTTCTTTCATGTCATTCTCTCATTCAGTTGCTATTGTTTAAGATTATTAATGATTATTGTAATCCAACTTCCTTTACAAGTAGAGATGTTATGTGACTCCATTTACTCTTAGAAACGATAGTAGATCGACTAGCTTTTCTATCGGTTCACGGCATATTACTGTTTGTTTATTTTAAGTCCCAGGCGTATCTTGTTTCGGAACCAGACCCAGCTGACCGCAGCCTGGCATCGTTTTCTCGTTTTATTCTCTTGCGTTACGCGTCGACCTGGTGTCGGTGGCGCGAATTAAGCGAGAAAAATCGACGCCATGAAGCGGATGCACGCAGTTTCCAGAACGATCGATTCGATTTTTCAGAATCAACTACATTTTAGAAACTTCAGAATTTTATAGCTCTACATACACACTTTTATACAAATTCACTTTTCAACTAGCTATGAACAAAATTTTGAATATATAAAATTTCTTCTAAACTAACTAAAATATATATTTCATTTAAAATGCCATAAGAAACTTATAGATTAAGTAGAAAAAGTTAACGGTAGAAAAAGCAACTTCGAATAATTGTCTTGAATGAAAGAGAAAATTTTTAAATAATTAAAATGAAAGAATTTTTATGGATTTAATAAGAGGTAGGGTTAAAAATAATTGTAATTGATAGAAAAGCCAATGGAAATAATGATCGATGATTTTGCAAGAATATAATGACAATTCAATTTTAGGCTCGTCTGAACGCCTCACGTTGCTCGCCTTGCATCGAAATCCCCGAGCCACCCCCAGTGTAAAGAAAAAGACGGATCAGTTGCATATTCCGTGTCATAAACGTTCTTTTCTGCGAAGTTTTGTAACTTTATATAAAAAAGAACCTAACTTCGTTTATGATAAATATTAAAACGGAATTACACGTAAAGTTCAAGTTAAAAAAAATTGCATCACTGAAAGTATTTGCTATTATAAAAAGCAATTTGACTTCTGAGTTATTGTGCAATTTGAAATCTTTCTTACTACAAATTTCAGAAGAAAAGGTAAGAATTTTCGATAAAAAAAGATATTAACGGAGTTGCAAAACATTGCATTGATAAAAAATAAAAAGAAATCACTGGTCCATCACCAGAAGATATCTAAAAAATCATAACACTTTTCCATAAAATCAATTTTGCAAATTCCAGAACCTTTTTACCTGTTATTGAAGTTAATGATATCCCACAGGATGTTCTTTCTGTCAGACGTCCTATTAGAGCGATACAACAGACACCCCATCGCTCCTCTATCATAGCCAGTCACCACAATAAACACCAGCACACGCACTGGAAGTTTAATCTTCCGAATATCGATACCATTCTCAAAATCGAATCACGGACGCGGGATCATCAGCGAGCGCGCACTAGAGGTAACCCTTAGGAGTCGACGCCGACGCATTCGACGGGATCCATCACTAACCCCCCGTAGTGGGACACCTATAGACCCCGGAAATATCGTAAGAAACAGCAACGAGCGAAAATATAACAGTGCAAATGAATTAAAACGAGAAGACACGCGAGAATGGCCACGAGGAGAGCCATGAAGGTTCGTAACGAGCATGGGCCTCTGGACACGACTGATCGAGTGACCGAGGGGGTAGCATTGTAAGAATACCCCTCCTCGTGCGCTTGTATAGAATTACGTGTGTTGATCGCGCATACAGCTCTCTCCGTCCCCTTGGTTCACGGCAAAAGGGAGCACGAAGGGAGAAGAGTGGTTCTCTGTTCTCGCTTCCCCTCTATTGCCTCTCCTACAGCCTTTCACCGTGCGTATACCCACCCCTGCGTACCCCTGTCCCCTGTCCCCCCCTTTGAGGCGTCCTCTCTCGCGTGCGTGAATCATGCATATCGATTTTCTTTCGTTAGTACGTCGTTCGGTAGTCGTTGCCTGGTCGTGTACGCCTCTGACGATGTATTTCCCCTCTTCTTTTGCTCGAGAGAGAGCCCGGGGGCCGACCGCTGCTGGAACCCCTTCTGAAAATGCGCTAGACGCGCCACCGCCGATTCTTTTCGCCACAATGGGTAGAGGAGGTTCGTTTTTAGCAGCCTGATGGTTATGATCTGGATAGAGGTTCAGAGTATGGAGCTTGAGAGGGATAGGATTATTGGGGGGTTAGGAGGTTCCTCTTGCCGTAACAGAAATTAGAGTAAGATATTTAAAAATACGCAAATGGTGAGTTAGACGTATTTAAAAAAATGTTTGTTGCGGGTAAATTTACTTAGGTATTTCGAAATATCGTTATTAAAAGGACCATTAAGAAATTTGAGGGAAGAAGTAAAGAATGAAAAGCCTGATGAATGAAAAGAAATTTGCAAAGACTAAAACGGTCTGGTCCGGCTCCCCATCTTTGGATGCTGAAAGCCCTCAGAGAACCCCCTTCTTTTTACCCAAGCAAAATGTCCCCGTATAACGCGAACAACGATGAGGCAGGCAATGCTCTCGTACCCCGTGCCTCCTTTTTTCTAATTCATTCCCCCTAATCTCACAGCAGCAGGCCTTCGGTAATAAAGTTTCTTTGTTTTTGCTCACTCTTTTCTCTCTTCTTATTGTGAGCTCCTTGGCTATTATTAATGGTCATGGTGAATCGATTTTGGATAATTAACTAGTTTCTTTGTTACAGTTCTTGAAATTTAAATTTGGTTAATATTTGTGATTTTTCAATGTTGCGAGAGAAATTAATAATACATTTTTAACTCTAGAAACTAGTTATCTTCCCGGTTTGTGGAAGAATTATCGTATTATAATTCTTTTTCTTTAATGTTTTTTTTCATGTGAAATATTTGCGATATCTTTTACAAAATATGTAATTTCAGCAGTTTTAATTTAATTTCAAGAACTATTTTTTAGAGAATAAGAAATGTATTTTTATAATCGAAAAAGAAACATTTAGATGTAAGAATGTTGCTAAATTTTATTTATTTAAAGACTACAAAGTTTTTCTAAAATTATAAAAGCCAAATATGGTTTGTCCGTCAAGAAAAAGTAAAGGTACAAGAAGAAAATAAGTAATATTGATTTATAAACAATTCCTTTAATAATAAGTAAACGATGACAGGCGCTTCAACACGATAGAAATAACATTTATGTATATATACAATTGTACGACATTTACAACAATTTTTCACTATCGTTAAGAAATATTATTCAGTAATGACAGAGGAATTAAAAGACTATACAAACTTAGTTTTCTTTTTTTGGATATAATCTCCATGGAGATTTGAAATAAATAAACTTGTTTTTAATTTTTTGTTTCACTACATGAGGGTTTTAAATGGCACAATACATTGAAAATTGTTTGGCGAATTAAGTACATATATACTCTCCTAACGGTTTGCACTATGCGAAGTTCAGGAGTTTACACCCGGAATGGCACAGGGATAAGAAATGTAGTGCGATCGCAACACCTATTCTCATCTTTGACGTTCCTAAAATCGTCAGAGTATATCAGTAACACTTCCTGACATAATTATAGAATTCCCATATCTATACAGAGGATATAAAAGGTCAATTGCGAATGTTTGATTCGCGAAAAAATTAAATATAAATATGAAAAAATAAAAGAACAGAAGAAAAATAAATAGAAACATTATCATTGGAAATGCAAATACGATACTGAAGGCAACTCACTTAATAGTAATATTCTATCTCTAATTAATAAGATAAAAATGAGTGAAAATAGTAAATATTTTTTTTACGGTGAACTAGAAGACTAAAATAGCGCGCATGAAAATATACTTATTATCACATATGATGATAAAAACGAAATTAAATACTTTTTTAAAAGACAATATTGAAATTGAATTAAATTAATTTTTATAGTGAGATATTTAAACATATTTTCATTAGAAAAATTTTACATAACTTTTAAATGAAGTTAATAATTTCCTGAAGTTAATAATTTCCTGAAGTTATGATTATGTTACTTTAATAATGAATATAATGTTTGCATATTATAAGTTTGATAGTTAGAAAATAATGTTTGTTACATATATTTAATTTTCGAAAACCTACCCCAGTGAATAGAAGTTAATCATACAATGTTATTTTATCCTATTCAGATCCTATTCTTTCCTTTTGTCATGTATCGTATTAGCAGATGTGGTCGTTTTTGTCAATAGGGAAACTATGTGTGTCATGAAATCACTGTTAAGAAAACTACAATTTAGAGGCCTTTCGTTTGAACCAATTAGTTCCTCATTTTTCTGGAATGTAAATTCCTGAGCTCTGTACAATGCGTTGAAGAATAACATTGTCGTGAAAAAGTTGGTCTTCTAGCTTACGTGTAAAAAGTGAGTCCATGTTTGTTTTTCTTTCATTTTAGCATAAAGTACATCGTTAAAATGCAGAATGGAATGCACAATGTCCTTAAATATATGTGTCTCTAAGAGATAATCAAGAGATTTGTGAAATATTTCATAACCTACGTAATACCGGCGAAATTCGATTAAAGTGCTCGAATTAATTCGTGTAAATCGTTTATTAGACTTATTTGGCCACTGGATTACTGCGCTTATTTTACTCGAATATACATATTAATAGAAATTGAGATTACGTTTTAGAAAGCCTTTTTTCATAGAACTTTCAATTTGTTCCCAGTTTGAAAATCGAATTTTCTACTTCCATTCTTCTTCCTATTGTTTATTGCAATAAAATTGGCTGCTCAAGATAATTATCTGCACGATTGCTTTACCTTTAACAAGTTCTTAGGTAATTTTTGATTTGAGCCTTAACTGAAATACGTCCTTCGCATTTTACAATTTTAAACATGAATATTGGTTCCCTTAACCACTTCTGTAGATATTTGCTCAATAAAACGATATTTGTGAGTCAGATATAGTTTGTAAGAAATCAATTGCTTGCTCAAACCTATTTAACAGTCATTTTTCATTTTAATATTTTTTAAGGTCTTTGATGCAGATAGTATTTAATGAAAAAACTCATAAATGTCCCTAATTCCAAACAACACCAAGTGAAACAATCAGATCTTAAGATTTCTGAATGTTTCTATATTGTACCCTTGGCGAAATCGAATACAGTTTCTGGAAAATATCCACTAAGTTGTTTTGAGGAAACAGGGTCTCTATAATTCCTTCCAGGAGCACATACAAAAGTCTTCTATTAAGCACAGGTCGCTGGAATAGCTCAAATACTCTCAGAAGACCCCTTCTGGTTGTTTCGCTACCTATGATATGTTTTAGTTCATCTGAAAAACAGGATAAAAGAGCGACTTTGGCTGCTACCCTCGTTCTGTTCTTCATTTCTGCATCCCTGAGTGGTTTTTTCTCAGCTTTGACTCCATTGGGCCAGAAACTGCTCCTGCAAGGTCATATAATTATTTAAACAATGTTAATTATATAATTAATTATGACAAAATTAGATTTACTCACTTGAATAATTTCAAATAGCCAGCTACTCTAGCTGGACTTGTTAGTAAGGAAACATACTCAACTATTCTTCGATTTACTATATCTCCAAACATCGTACGAATAATTTGTCTTAGTAATGTGATTATCCTTCGTCTCAGCCACTGGTTTCTTACTTTTAGGTCGAAGATCTCATCCATTAAAAGCAGCATTATTCGCAAAGGAATGTTATCATCGGTCTAAGATAAAAAGGAATTAAAATGTACTAATGAAGTTTGATTACCGATGATTTAAGTAAAAAATATTTAAGTACCTCTACATCCAAACTAGCACCAACTTTAGTGTTCTCGTAAAAGGCGTTGGACTTTTTTGGATTTCCAAAAAATTTACTTATATTATCCATAACTCCGTCTACAGTGTTTAACATGTTATCTGGCATAGTTTTCACGGCTTGAGTCATAGTTTTCATAGACGTTTTCAATGGATTCATTAGAGTATCTATCTGTATTAAGTTGAAGATTCAATATCTTCTACAATTATCTTACATGCATATACAAAGTGTACCAAGCAACTGACACTTTATACTCTGAAGAGAACATTGTACTTTTAATTACCTTTATAAACTAATTAAAAATTTATTTTAATTAAGAAAAGTGTAGTAACATTAAAGTATACACTTTATTTGCCTATTTTCTTTAGTTTCACATCGCATTGTTTCAGTTGTCCCAGTTGCCTAGAACATCCTATATAATGATTATAATTACCGTTTTAGATATTTGTCCACCGGTAACACCCTTGTCGTAATCCCCCTGTTCCAGGAAGTTTAATAACATATTCTGCAAACCCATGTGCCCTTCAACAACAGCTGGTTTCGTTAAGTGATACAACCAGGCATTCAGCATTAACATTCTTCTTTCCAAGACAGTTCTTTCCATATTATGAAAAGCTTTCTTTGCTGGAAAAGGAATTTTTGCTAGATCATAATATTTTTCTTTAATCTTCTGATAAAGGTTGTAGAAATCAGAGTATCTCCTATAAATGTGCCATTTCTCCTGATAACCTGAATCGTAACTCTTGGTTACTGCCACTGCATAGATCCCATAGGTTTTTCCACGGTCATTAACTATCCCAGTTTCAATAATCTTTGCGGTAATTTCGAATTTTCCCTGTTGTAACTTTTTAATGACATTCTGATCATAAGTATTATCGTCTAATTTAACAAATTGCTCTGCATTTGATTCTAGATAAAAAGTGACATCTTTGCCCTCGCTGACATGGTCTGTATCAATACTAACAGCCTTTCTTATACTCTTTACAATCCTCATATTAATTTCAGATTCAGGCTCTGCTTTATCCTCATTTGGACCCATGATACTGATCAAACTTGACGAGGAACTAGATTTTAATTTGCTATCCTTTAATTCAACTGGTTTAATGTCTTCAGGCTTGTATATCTCAGACATTTCATCTAGAGTTTCCAATTCATTATTTGTGCTTGATAAACTGATACTGTCCAAAGATTTTGTGTCTTCCTCAGATGTTGGGTCCTTTAGAAGGTCTAATTCAGCAAGCAGCTTGACATAAGCCATTGATTTTTTAAAACCGGGCAAGAATCGATCCTCGTTTTGCAATTTTTCATAACAACAAACTCTAAGATCATCGAACCATGTCTCCTTCACAGATTCAGTTTTTATTCTGTTCAACAATGTTTTTACTAAGGCATCATCTAATTGTAATTTGGGAGAGGCTTTATCGCTAAGGTACTGTTGGTAAATTTTGGTAGCTGCTTCCTTTAAATTATCTAGGTCTGTGTTTTTACGTTTGGTACTCATAAGACTGGGAGCTGTTTGGGCTGCATGCAACTTCTGTAATTCTATGTTCGATATCTGTTGCTCTGCTGACACTCTCCAGCCATAAATGTTCAAATAAAAGAACAGATATGACTCTGCATTTATAGAAGTCATATAGTCAATGAAGTAACTTAATGCAATATTATTTTTTAAAAGCTCATCTAGGGGTAAATTCACTAGTTTCTGTCCAGGCATCAATAGTCTGTTCCAATCAGGTTGAGTACCAATCCCATCAGTCTCTGACTCCAGCCCTTCCTGCATACCGATAATTCTAGTTTCCAAGATTTTTTTTACATATAGCAAGCTGTTCAACTGTTGCTTTACTGATAGATCATCTTCTCCTCCAGAATCCTTAGAACGAAGATGAGCTATTTCTTTACAGACTATGTTTTTTGTTGCCATTAGTTCATCTAAGCTATCTGTCACTCTGATCACTGTTAAGAACACATCGCTGGGTAAGCTACCTTCCTTAGCACACTAGAAAAACGAAATTGTAAGAAGGACAGTTTAATTCTTGTTCTTCATACTGATTTTATAATATACTTACCAGCCATATACATGCCTGATTAATATAATCAGGGTCAGAGAATAAATCCAACAATGGTCTAATAATCACGTTTACTAACAACTCTCTTAAAATAAATCTCACAGTCAGGCAATCAAAGTCTTCCTTTGGTAAAACAAGATACAATAAAATCTCAGATATTTCTCCAAGAAATTCGAGTTCCTGGGCGCTGTTAGTGCACATCAGGTCCCTACAGATCAAATTATTCTCCATCTGCACTTCCAAATCAAAGAATACCTTCTCCAGCGATTCCTCTTCTTTCTCTTCATTACTTTCAATGGGTTCAGTGAGGGATGATAAATTGGGAATATAAAACTTAGACTGGGAGTACCAGGATACATCTGTTTCGCTTTTATTTCGTCTATGTGTAGGTGTCTTCTTAGGAGTACCACTAGAAGTACTTGAACTAGCACTACCTTTCTGCAATTTTTTGGTTCGAAGTTGCTTTATTTTCGCTCTTGCTTGTCGATACAGCCTAACGTGAGAAGCTGCATCATCCACGAGACGTGTCGTTAAATATGGTATCCAATCTACACCTTTTACTCTAATTAAAAGATGACTTTTTAAAAAGAAAATAAAGGGAAATTAAGAAATCATTGAATTGTGTTTTATGTACCGATTTGCAATGTTGATAGCTATTTTCTGAGCAGTGTCCCGAACAGAACATATAAACTCCTCGTCGTCTGTAATAATGCTGTACCATGGTTCCACATAATCTCTGATAACGAAATCTAATATTTCCTACATGGGAGAAGTCGCAAATCGCTATGTTACTCTTACTATCTTACATTGGCTACATAAAAGTAGTATAAGTTCTTAAATCGATTATGTACTTGCAGGGACTCGTCAATAATACGACTACCAGTGATTCTTCTATCTAAAGTAAAGGTCATCTTTTGCTTGGATAGATCTAAAATGTACTGGAACAAAAGACAAACATTATTAAGTATTTTTTAAGATGGCTAATCCAATTGCATTTATCAATATTGATATACCTGCCGTAATTTTTCAGTTTTCTTGTTTATGTCTTCTCTTTCAGATCTAACTGTATTATCAAGGTTTGCGCCATACGTTCTATATATACATGTGATTATCCTGTTACAAAAAATAAATAAATATAAATTAATATTCTTGATACTACAACATTAAAAGTAGCAGTGTTATACCCTAAAATTAAGGCGATCAAACAAATGAATAACTTCACGATCATTCCAAGTCCAACAATATATATGAGTATAGCAGCTGCAACTCCAAGAAGTCCATATAGTGGAACATTCATCTGCAAAAAATCACACTGCCTCAATAGTAACTAACAAAAAAAGACATATTAGTATAATGTTACAGTATCGTAAGAAAGTTTAATAGTGACTCTTGATTTAGATAAACAAAAAAAAATATGAATTACTGGAAATTTCCTATTTGATGGTCCTTATCAGTGATCAGCATGAAGTGTAGTTCCCTTCTCGCATTATCGCGAGATTGAATTCTCATAAAACACTGGACGCTTCCAATTTCATTAAAACGTTTTTTTCTATTTTACGTTTCTAAAGCTATTCAATATTGATATCACATCACACTGTATCACTCAAATATTATCACATTGACGTTTACACTACGAATTGTAAACCTAAGTTGAGTACATAGAAGAATGAACAAGATGACAGAAAGGGGTAAAAGAAACTTCCGAAAACGAAACTTTAATAAAATAAATATCAAAAATATTGAAAGAGAATTATTCGATTAATTGGTGCGTACTCAGTGAGGAATTTGCGCACATTAAAGTAAAAATAAATGTTAGTAGAACAATATGTTCCGTCTGCTATGGTCAAGTCAATCGTTGCACGCGCGCGCACGCCATTCTTGTACACCCACCTTTGGATTCCCGGATAAACGGTCGTGTACATACAACTACGTACATATTGCAATTATCGTACGAATCATCGCACGAAACTAGTCAGCTAATCAACAATTTATTTACATCTTTGCAAACGAACATTAAACCAACAAATACGTTTGACGACATGTCTTGACGCGGTTAACTCCGCGTGCGGATGCTAGAGGCGCTTTTGCGCGCCAACTTTAGGCATTACACATACCACCTGATCTTTATGATTTAAATTAGATTCAGCTTCCCTTCGTCTTTAAATATTTATCTATGAAAATTAAATTTTAACCATTTTTTTAAAATATTATAACAATTAATATAAATTTGAAGCATTAGAATTAGCAAATAATTTTATAATATAATTTAGAATATATTCAATTTATCAAATCGATATTAGTTTTTTATATCGGCACATAAAGTATTTTTTAAAGTGACACTAACAAATTATATATTTAACATACATTTCATATTTTTGCAAAAAATTGTTAATAAGAAATTTTTTCTAGGGTAGAATTAAGAACACGGTTAAATTTTGTATACAATTTTTTTTAAACTAGTTTGAAAAATATTGATAAATAAATGTAGGACTCATAAAACATATCGTTTATAACTTTGGAACAATATTTTATTTTTTGAAAATAAAGTTTGTTTTATAATTAATTTAAGCTAATTTTGGAGATAATATAATATGTAGTATTAATATTAATATTTTGACTTCTAAATAGAATGTGTATCGCATATTAAACTCCTAAGAAAAGATAAAAGAAAGATAAAGCACTTTTATTTACAAAATCAGAGCATTAAGCCACAGCGATTAAGATACATCATAATTATATAGACTAATTATATTTATTCAAGCATAATGTTGAATGTTTGAATAGTCAGAATATAAACTAAAATGTTTATATCTAAAACCTACGTCATTGTGCCCATTTTATTAAAGATCTTCGAAATCTGACTCTTTAAACTTAATTCTTTAATTTATACTATAGCCGTTTGTATCTTTTCTTTTTTTTTTGTCTCAGTAGATTTCAGTAGATTTCAGTGCTGTTGTACACTTCCTCATGATAAAATAATATGGCTAAAAAAGAAATAAAAATTATACAATTAACTATTGTACACAATACGATATACAATTACTATTGTACACGAAATGCGTTACGCTATTATGAAAAGTACTTTTCATAATACAAGATGAATAATTCGGAATTTATGTACTTACAATTAACAAATCTTCTATTGCACAGTACTGTCACATTATTATGATATCAAAATCAAAAACAAAACACCCGCCAATTATGTAGCTACAGTAGGAAGGAATAAATGCGACAATAATACCAACTATCTAAACAATAATAAATTCATGAGAAATGGCTTCTATCACCCTCTTGTAATAACAATGTTTACTACAGTATTTATCAAAACATTATCTTTAATGCAGTTGTTCTGTTTTACTGTTTTACAAGTATGTAAGGTTTGATATATCCATTTGATTTTAGGTTGGCTGACCATATAACATACAGGATAGACATATTTGACTGCGAAATGAAGATTTAGAAAAGGACAGTGGATGTGGCAGATAAAAAGGGATTAAAACTAAATTAGGTGATGTTATCTTGTAACAACATGATATGGTGAAAGGTATGTTGTGATCCTGAT
This sequence comes from Eufriesea mexicana, assembly GCF_001483705.2. Classification (NCBI taxonomy): domain Eukaryota; kingdom Metazoa; phylum Arthropoda; class Insecta; order Hymenoptera; family Apidae; genus Eufriesea; species Eufriesea mexicana. The sequence continues at coordinate 224,750 of NW_016920754.1, forward strand.
TTGAATAAATATTGATATCAGTGATCAAAGTCACTGACCAATGCTAATGTGTCCAGATTCAGAAAGTTGGAGCTCAATTGTCTAAAGAAAAGGGAAAAGTTCAAGTGAAAGCAGTGAGAACAGGAAATACATATTATGTAGAATCAAAAAACAGGAAAGAGGTAGCTTATATATGAACAGGGAAAGATGTGTGACATCGATAATTGGGTCAAGCAAATATGAGGACCATTGAAGAGATGGAAAATGAACAATTGGTAATAGTTATAAAAATTAAAGATAAATTGAATATAGAGTATAAATGTTTCATTAAGACACAAATGTGTAGAAATATCTATAGGAACTTGGAAACTATAAGAGCAGAACTTGGAGACTATAAAAGAAGCAATGATAATGGTGTTGTGGCACATCATAGACTTCATTTGGCCAATAAAGCCAATGTCAAAAGGAGGTAAAAGGTATGATTATTCGAGAAAAGAACCACTTGGTTGACTGATTTATAACTGACTAAAGATTTAATATGAAATATTATTAACGATGGATTTTTTCCATTATAGGAGACTTACGAACACGAGTAATATTTATATGCAAGAGCCAGCCACTAAGGGTAAAGTAATAAGTATCATTTTATAATATTTCAATGGATTGTATATCTGTTTTTAAAAATTTGACCGATATACAATATTTACTTTCTAAATTTCTATATTAATGTATTAAATAATTTCTAATTTGAATTACAATAATAAATAATAAATTTTAATAAATTTTATTTTATAAGTATTTTACATTAATCAAACTAATATATTTGTCAAACTAGGTTGTAATGAAAACAACTGTTGGTGATATTGAGTTAGAATTATGGGCAAAAGAAACTGCAAAGGCATATAGAAATTTTATACAATTATGTTTGGAAGGTTATTGGGATGACACTATATTTCATAGAATTATGAAGGGATTCATAACACAAGATGGTGATCCCACAGGTACAGGAGAAGGTGGTAAAATATATGGAGAACCATTTAAAGTGAGACTATATTTAAAAATGAAATGAATTCTATTTTTATTAAATAATAATTATCGGATATATATGTTTTAGGAGGAATTTCATACGAGATTACGTTTTTGTCGACGAGATTTAATTGCTATGACTAATGCTGGAAAAGATGACAGTATTTCCCAATTCTTCTTTACTCTTAGTTCTACACCAGATTTGCAGAATAAACATACAATCTTTGGTAGAGTTATTGGTGAATCTATATATAGTATGCTTAAACTCGAAGAAGCACTTGTAGATGAGGTAAATTTAATGTTTGCAAGAATATATATCAAGAATACATATAAATATAATATTTCCTCTGTTTTGTAGAATGATAAACCACTTTATCCTCCAAGATTGATAAAACCTATAATATTGAACAATCCATTTTCTGATATTATACCAAGAATAATAGTACAGGAATGTGAAGAAGTAAAGGACAGTTTAAAAACTAAAACAGCAGCAGTATTATTCTTTGCAATGTAAGATTTTGTTACAGAGATTTCAATCTTTTATCATTTGGTGAAGAAGCAAAGGAAGATGAAAAAGAATATGTGATATTAAATAAAAAGTTCAGTGGTAAGGGCAAATCAACTCATGATCATTTAACTGATCCAAAATGAAGCTCACAACCAGCTGTTGAACCACCTGGACTTGCAAATAAAAAAAGGAAGGAAGGCCGCATTAGTAGCGATCGGGAAAATGACGACGAAGTAAGAACTCAAGTAGAATTAGAAGTTGTAAAGAAAGAGAAAGAGTTAGTTTATTATTTGCATTATAACTATGTTATAGAAAGTAGGAATTTTTATTGATTGTCTCGTATATTTATATTTTCAGAGCAATGAAGGAAAGGATAAAAAATACATTGAGAGATACAGAAAAGGAACCGAAGAAAGTACAAAATTATAAAATAGATGATGTTGAAGATGATGAGGATATAAAGGAAAATGAATAGGGAATAAAAAACTCTTTATTACGTTTTGCACAAGAGAAAGCCGAGGAAATGCACGACAAGAGATGTCAGGAATTATTAGGATAATTCATGTATTGGAATAGAATCATTTACCATATGTTTATAAATATTGTACATATATATATGGTCATTGTAATGATAATTATTACGTGATATTTATTACGAAATATTTTTTTCTCGCAACGATCCGTGATACGGACATCTACTCAGATTCTAATGTCTTTATGTCATTGTTTATTATGTCGTTAACAATTAACATGTATATGTAAAACTTTAAAAATGAATAAAAAGTAGTTTAACATGTAACCATCGCAGTTTCATTTTCTTTTTATCAAGAACAAAACCACGCATCTTCATCTGTAACTTCATGTTCAACGGGCTATTAAGAGAGTAAAAAAAACGAAGAAAAATGTGTTATACTTATTTATGTCCTTTTATTGTTTTGTTTCTCCCGCCCTACGGGTCACGTGGTTTTGCAATCGGTAGTTTCGATCAGCGCCATCTATGATCTGGGCTCAAAAAGCAAGAAAGTGATAGGAATATAGAATAGGCAAGGAGGTCGTCGTTGTTCTGGTCACGTGGTACACAAGGACAGAGTGGGGATAGAAAAGGATAGAATGGCCCCGGCAGTGAAAAATTATTAATTACTCAATTTCCGTAAACAATTTGTGAACTTTTATAATTTCCTTGCAAAGCTGGAACTTCAGGCTACATTCTTATAGAACTTTCGTAAAGAATTTAACTCTAAATTGTTAGTTATTAATTTTTGCTTTATGGCGTCTATGATTTCGTAACAACGACCATCGCAATCTTACGTGAAAATATTTAACACTAAACGAAACTAGAAGCAAAATGTGATCAAAAGTTATATGAGAAGATTCGCAAGAACATTGTCTTTCTAACGAGTGCATAAAGTTTCATAAATTAATTACGTAGAGGATAGTAATTACTGAAAAACCAATGGCGTCTTCGACAATCTTCGACAATAATTCAAACATTTCGTAGAGTAATTATTAATGATTTATTAATCAGGGACAAATTTATATCGAAAAACATATTGGAAAGTTCTTGAAGGGTCTGCCTTTACGATGCAATTATAAAGGCTCATAAATTATTTGCAGGAATTGAGTAATTAATTAATTTTCTAATAAAAATTCAGAAAGGAACAGTCAGCACCACCTACAGTTGTGTACTGGAACTAACGGGACAGTTCCATACAAAAACCAAAATTAATTAATTAATTACTCAATTCCTGCAAATAATTTATGAGCCTTTATAATTGCATCGTAAAGGCAGATCCTTCATGAACTTTCCAATATATTTTTCGATATAGATTTGTCCCTAATTAATTTATTATTAATTATTATTCTATGCAGTGTTTGAATTGTTGTCGAAGACGCCATTGGTTTTTCATTAATTACTATCCTCAACGCAATTAATTTATGAAACTTTATGCACTCGTTAGAAAGACAATGTTCTTGCGAATCTTCTCATATAACTTTTGATCACATTTTGCTTCTAGTTTCGTTTAGTGTTAAATATTTTCACG
>NW_016920754.1:231723-233121 GCF_001483705.2 Eufriesea mexicana
GAGAAAAATTAACAAATCGCTCAATTTCTGTGTTTAATTTATGAAATTTTATAATTGCGTTGTAAAGGCGTACCTTTGCATATTTGTCGTCTGCCAGGTAAAGAAATGAATGCTGATTGTCTAATTAAAACCGCTATTTCGGCTGAATTTATTAAAGAATGTAGAAAACTTTATGACTTTATTTATTAAAATAAATTAAAATATATTAGGTGCACGTAACCAGAGTTAGTAAACTATTTGAGAAACTATACCAACATCATAGATGGCGCTGATCGCAGGCGGTAAAAGTTTTATTCGAACTGGATGCTAGAAATCAATTCGACAGTAGAAAATTAATAAACTGCCAAGTTTTTGTAATTAATTCATGAAAATTTATAGCTGCACAGCAAAGTTGGAATTATAGGCAACATTCTTATAGGATGTTTTATTTAATAATTAATACCTACATGAGCGATTGGTTTTGTATTTCCTGTAGTAAATAAGATTGCTATAGGAAAGTATTTTTCTTGCATAATATTCTTATTATTTTGTAATAAATATACACTAGCATAAGAAAGCGTAAAAAATAAATTATTTTATTAAGAAATTTTATTTACAATTTTTTCATAGACGAAAAATGAACACAAAATTAAAAATAGATTAAAAAACTACCCAACTACGGCGGACGAGAATCGAACCACGGTCCCTTACCACAGGAATAATCATCTATAGCTTTTAGGCCACGACTGCACGTGTAAAATTATGGAAATAAATCTGTAATTAACAAAGTAATGAAACTTTAATCGTAAATATCTCAAAAACTATTGAGTAGTTGCCGCTATAATGATATATTTTCTTAAACTGCATGACGATATCTACAAACCTGCATAGTATCAACTAAATCGGTGACCCGAAGCACTTGCACTTCCTTGTTAGCTTAATTCCTCTTCATTTCAATATCTTTTAAACAGATACTGCCCACTCTCTATTTTCAAATTCCAAAGGGAACAGTGAAAATTCACAAGAGATAGGACACATGTTATACTTTGTGCGTAGCTCTTAGCTTGATATCGTTTCCCAAAGGTAAACGATACCAATTACCAGGTCTCACCACGTGGAGGTGGCTACGCATTGAGACCCGACATGCGCCGTAGTGGCGCAGCCTGCTGGTGCTACCTGTATCAAAGGTACCCTAATCTAACTTGGAGCGAATTAAGTTAAAGTGACTCTACTGACACTTTATTTTATTTCGTGTCTTACAAAGGGAACTTCGATTCGGTATACTGAAACTCTACTGTCGCAACGCTAAGATATTTTCAAGTTCCCATAAAAATAGGGAATGAAATATCAAACACGCGAGCAAATAGAAAATCGCGACGCGCCCGAACGAGATCGCGATTATTCGAAAGACCGACTAGC
>NW_016920754.1:234428-237109 GCF_001483705.2 Eufriesea mexicana
CGGAGAGCGCGCACATGATACTTAGCCTATGGATCTATCTTATGATTACTTAAAAGTAAACGCACACATCGTTCATTGATGTGTCGCAAACAGAATCTTGAGAAACCTAAAAGCTAAAACAGAATATATTATTGTTAATATGTAGCTGAAAGGAAAGGGATTAGTACGAGGAAACCATCAAGGATAATAACCAAATGGAACGAGCAAGCCAACGACGAGACCTGAGCAACATAACTACGAGACAGAAACATTCCAACGGTGAGATATAAACATACCAACGAGGAAGCGCTCGAGTATTATACGAAATACTCGAACGCTCTAACGAAAACAAATCGAACGGAAGTCGTAAAATTTGTGAAAGGAAAGATTTAGCCAACGATGAGACATAAGTAAACCAACGACGAAGCATTCGAATATTATACGAAATACTCGAATGCTGAAACAAAGACACATAGAATGAAAAAAATAAAATCTGCAAGAAGAAATTATTGTTAAATTATTTAAGAGAGTGGACAATGGCCACTGAATAGCCATTGATCTAGCCAACGATGATATACACATAAACCAACGATGAAGCATTCGAATATTGTACGAAATACTCGAATGCTGAAACAAAAACAAATAGAATTAAAGATATAAAATCTGGAAGAAGAAAAATGATTAGAACCTGAAAGAAGAAATTATTGTTAAATTATTTAAGAGAGTGGACAATTGCTACTGAATAGCCATTGATTTAGCCAACGATGATATACAAATAAACCAACGACGAAGCATTCGCATAGTGTACAAAACACTTGAATGTACAAACAATGAAATCTAGAATAAAAGAAATAGAATCTGAAAGAAGAAATAATTAAAACCTGAAACAAAAAGAAAGAATATTAACGCGGTCCTTCCCGAGTCGATGCGACAACTGGCTCGAGCCTGCACGCGGGCCCCGTATATAGCGGCGGCCGGGCGAAGATCGGCGAAAATTTCCGAACTTTACCGATTCCTTTAAAAGTTACTTTTTCGCTGTAATAACTAACAATTTATTAACTTTTTTGACTTTTATCGTTAAGATACGTTACAAACTATTTGTTATCAACAATTTTAATTTGCTATTAACAATCAATTTATTAATTTATTAACTTCTTGTAAGTTATGAATACGTTTTAACAGAAATACGTTGTTTGTTTAAGTAGTAGCTAATAATTTATTAACATTTTGACTTTTATCGTTAATATACGTTAGAAACTATTTGTTATCAACAATTTCAATTTGCTATTGACAATAAATTTATTAATTTATTAGCTTTTTGCAAGTTACAAATTCATTTTATCACAAATACGTTGTTTGTTTAAGTAGTAGCTAATAATTTATTAACTTTTTTTAGTTTTATCGTTAATATACGTTGTAAAATATTTGTTATTAACAATAAATGTAGTAATTTATTAACTTTTTTCTAATTATAGATATATTTTCACGCAAATACGTTATATATACTAATAATAGCCTATAATTTAGTCATTTTTCCACTTGTATTATAAATTTACGTTGTGACCAATTTGTTATTAACATTAATGATTTGTTACTAACGATAAGTATTATAATTTTCGTGTAACAATATAGTTACGTGTGATTATTTTTCGGAGTGTTCGAACTGATGCCGATAATGCTATTGGTTTTTCACTAATTACAATCTTCTTTGCAATTAATGTATAAATTATATGCGCACGTTATAAAAACAATATCCTTGGAAATATTTTCATATGATTTTTGTTCATATTTTACTTCTAATTTTGTTCATCATAAATTGTTTTGTCGGACAATCACGACGATCATTGCTATTGAATCACGTACGTCGTCAAGTAAATAATAAAAATAACAAACTAATTAGCGTTAAATTATGTGCAAAAATTGCACAAGAATGTTGCGCAAGGAGCCAGCTATGCGATACAGCTATAAAAGTTCATAAATTAATCGCAGAAATTACATAATTTGTTAAGTTCCCAATTATTCCCCAATAATTTCCAATCGCTAATACGGTCTTCTTTCCTTTTTTTATTTGGAAGTCCAGGTAGTTCAACAGCTGGTTATGAGCTTAATTTTGGATCAATTAAATTGATCATGAGCTGATATACCCTCACCACTAAACTTTTTATTTAATATCACAGATTCTTCTTCATCTTTCTCTGCTTTTTCACCAAATGATAAAACATTGAAATCTCTGTAACAAAATTTTTCATTGGATAAAATAACACTATCATGACTAAACGCTACAAACATGTATGATGCTATACTCCTGCCATTAGTTCTTGAACTGTCCTTTACTATTTCACTTTCCTGTACTATTATTCTTGGTATAATATCAGAAAATGGATTGTTCAATATTTCAGCTTTTATCATTTTTGGAGCATAAAGTGCTCTATCATTCTACAAAAAAGAGGAAATATATTTATATCAATTCTTCATATATTTTCTTGTAAACATTAAATTTACCTCAAACCTTACAAAAGATTTTATGTTTATTCTGCAATTCTAATGTGGAACCAAGGGAACCATTGTCATCTTCTCCAGCATTAGCCGTAGCAATTAAACCTCGTCCACAAGAACGTACTCTTGAAAGAAAATCGTCATAAAACACATATATCCAATAATTATTTTTGAATAAAAAGGAATTCATTTTATTTTTAAATGTA
>NW_016920755.1:0-604 GCF_001483705.2 Eufriesea mexicana
AATCCATACAATCGCAGTGTATAGCAGAAAAGTCAAAGCAATACAATCCTAACCCAAGCTAAGCTTACCTAACCAAACAAAGCGTGACTCGACATAACGTGCCGCGACGAAAATTGCTGTCCACCCCATGGACATGCAGAATGTATTAGTGCACAGTAAAGCGCAGACGTCCATCGAATAACAGTGTATAGCACGAAAGTCAGGGCTATCCTGTCCAAACGTTTCCTAACCTGTCCTAGCCAATAGTAACAGAGCTCAATACATCGTGCAGATGCCACAATTTCTGGCCACTCCAGAGCCAAGCAGAATGTACTACAGTACAGTAGAGCGCAGAGATTCAGCGAATAGCAGTTTATAGCGCAAAAAGAAGCCATCCTGTCGTCACGTAACCATTCGTCACATAACCAAACGTAAAATAGCCCAAACCAACGTGCCGAGACCACTGTTGCCTGCCACCCGAGGGCCTAGCGGAATTCATTGGAGCACAGTAGAGCGCAGAAGCCATCCGAATAGGAAAGTGTATCACGAGAGTCACAGCTACCCTAACAGAACCGAGCCAACACGGCCTAACCAAACGAAACATAGCTCAACCCACCTGTCGAGA
>NW_016920756.1:0-240 GCF_001483705.2 Eufriesea mexicana
TACTTTCTTACATAAATAAGGATGAAGGATTCCATTGGCGTGGTATAGCATTCGCAATGCAATGGGATCTGGCTGCAGAGATCAATTTTGATGACATTTTCTACTAATATTGTGGTGAGCTACCTTTCTTGCATAAACAACGAGGAAAGATCCTCTTGGTGTGCGACAACCATTGCAATGCCATAATATCTGGATGGAAAATACAATTTTGTTGACATTTTCGACTGATATTGTGGTGAG
>NW_016920757.1:0-290 GCF_001483705.2 Eufriesea mexicana
GAATAGCACCCGTGGCTGGTTACGGTGTGTTCGGTTGCGTTTGCTTAGGTTGGGTTGTGGTATGTTTGGTTGTGATAGTATCGACTTTCGTGCTTTACATTGCCATTCGGTAGATTTCTGCAATCTACTGTGCTCTAGTATGTTCTGCATGGCTATGGAGAGGCCAGCAATAGTGGTCTCGGCAGGTCATGTTGAGCTACGTTACGTTCGGTTAGATTAAGTTACGTTGGGTTGGGTTAGGATTGGTGTGTCTTTTGGGCTGCACAAAGCTATTCTAGGGATTCCTACGC
>NW_016920757.1:986-4580 GCF_001483705.2 Eufriesea mexicana
CGATCTCGGCACGCTAGGTCGTTTTAGCTTACGCTTCCTAAGGTTAGGCTAGTTAGGGTTTGGTCAGGATAGCTTTAACTTTTCTGCAATACTCTGCTCTTCTACGGATTTCTGCGCTCCCCTCTACTCTAATATGTTCTGCTTGGCTCTGATGAGGCCAGGAATACTGGTCGCGGTACGTTGGGTTTAGTTAGGTTTCCTTTCGGCTGTGTTGGGTTTGGTTGTGAAAGTCAGGATAGCTTTGACTTTTGTCCTTTACACTGCTATTTCATGGATTTCTTCACTGTAATCGCCTTTAGGATTTTCTGTTATGCTCTGGGGACGCCAGCAATTATGGTATCGGAGCGTCATATTGGGCTACGTTACCATTAGGTATGTTAGGTTAGTATAGGTTTAGCTATCGTAGCTTCGACTTTTGTGCTATACACTGCCATTCGATGGGTTTCTACGCCCTGATCTCATCTAATATGTTGCGCATGTCTATGGGGAGGCCATGAGATGTAGTCGCCAACGCAAGTTAAATTAGGTTACCTTTGATCAGGCTAAGTTAGGTTGGGTTGTGCTAGGGTGGCCTTGCCATTTTTGCAGTAAACTGCTATTCTATGGATTTCTGCACTCCACTCTGCTGTGATACGTTCTGCTTGTCACTGTGGACATCAGCAATATTGGTCGCGTCGCGTTAAGTTGAATCAGATTACGTTTCGCTAGGCTAAGTTGGGCTGATCTAGTTTAGGGTTATTGTGTCCTTCGCCCTTCTGCTCCCTAGTGTGCTCTTTCACATTATGCATGTCCCTGTGGATGGCAGCAATAAAGGTCGCGGCACGTTATGTGGAGGTATGTTACTTTCTGTTAGGTTATGTTTGGATAGCATTGGTATGGATAGAATTGTCTTTTGTGCTAAACACCTCTACTCAGCCGATTCCTGCTCTCTATATTACTGCAGTATAATCTGCTAGGCTCTTGAGAGGACAGCAACAGCTGTCTCGCCACGGTAGCTTGAGTTAGATTAGGTTTGCTTATGTTCGGCTTGTCTGGGTTAGGTTAGGATGGCTTCGACTTTTCTACTTTGCACCGCTAATCTATGGATATCTGCGATCCACTCTCCTCTAATATGTCTACTATGTCGCTTGGGACGCCAACAATGGTGGTCGCGGGACATTATGCTGAGTTATTTTACGTCCGGGAGTTCTAAATTATTTTGTGTTAGGCTACGGTAGCCTTCACTTTTCTGCTATAAACTACTATTCCATGTGTTTCTGCGCTCTGCTTCTCCCTCATATGATCCCCTTGACCCCAGTGGGGCCAGAAATTCTGATCGCGGCACGTTAGGTTCAATTAGGTTAAGTTTGTTTACGTTAAGTTTCGTCGTGTTAGATTAGGATAGCTTAGACTTATGTGCTGCGCGCTGCAGTCCTATGGATTTCAGCTCTCCACTGCGACCTATCATCTTCTGCATGTCTGTGTGGACATCAGCAATAGTGTTCGCGACAGTATCTTCTGCACCGCGCCGTGGAAGCCAAAAATTGTGGTCACGGCGCGTTAGGTTGTGTTAGGTTACGTTAGGCTACGTTATGTTAGCTTGGGTTACGTTTGGATAGACTTGACTTTCGTGGTATACACTGATATGCTATGGAATACTGTGCTGTACTGTGCTCTGCTATGCTACGCTTGACGCTGGCGAGGCCAGCAACAGTGGTTTCGGCACGTTAGGTTGTGTTAGGCTACGTTCGGTTGCGTTACGCTTGGTCGGGATAGGATTTTGTAACTTTTACTTTTGTGTTATACGCAGTTATGCGGAGGATGTCTGCGCTCCTCGTTACTCTACTATACCCTATTCGTGTCCGTGAAGGCCAGCAATAGCTGTCGTGGCACGGTGGTTTGAGTTTGATTGCGTTTGGTTAGGTTAGGTTGAGCTTGGTTAGGTTGGGACATCTTTTACTTTCGTGCTACACACTGCTATCCTCTGCACTTTTGCGATATACTGTGCGCTGTCGCATTCTGCTTCTATCCGGGGACGCCAGGGATGGTGGTCGCGGCACGTTAGGTTTTGTTACGCTATGTATGGTTGGGTAAGGTTTTTGTTAGGTTGGGATAGGGTAGCATCGGCTTTTGTGCTGTACACTGCTATTCGATGGATTTCTGCCCTCTACTGTGCTCTAATATGCTCTGCTTGGCTTGTGGAGGAAAGCAACAGTGGCCTCAGCATGTTACATTGCGTTAAGTTACTTTTGGCTATGCTACGATTGGCTAGTTAAGAAAGGATAGCTTTATCTTCTGTGCCATAGGCCGCTATTCGGTGGATTTCTGCGGTCTACTGTGCTCAACTGCGTTCTGTTTATCGCTTGGGAGTCCAACGATAGCGGACGCGGCACGTATATTTCGCCTATGCTACGCTTGGTTTGGTTAGGTTCGGATAAATTTGATTAGGATGGCTTTAACTTTTGTGCTCTGCACTGCTTTTTCGCGGATCCCTTCGTTCTACTGAGCTCTAGTATATTCTACTTGGCTATGTGTAGGCCAGCTGTAGTGGTCTCGGCACGAGAGGCTGAGGAACGTTTCGCATGATTATGTAACGTTTGATTTGTTTTGGAGATGATAGGTTTGACTTTTGTGCTATACACTGCTACCCGGTGGACTCCTTAGTTTCACATTGCTTTGCTGTACTCTAGTCGTCTCTCGAGACGCCAGCAATAGAGGTCGCGGCACGTTAGTTTCAGGTATGTTACGTTAGGTTAGGATAGGTTAGCACATGTTTGGATATGGTGACATTGACTTTGGTGCTATGCACTGTTACTCGGTGCTTTCCTGTCCTCTACTGTGCTCTAATATGCCGTACCTTGCTCTGTAGAGGCCAGAAATTGTGGCCGCGGCTCGTTAGGTTTAGCTACGTTACGGTTGGTTTGGTTAGGTTAGGTCTGGTTTGGTTAGTGTGGCTCTGACTTTTGTGCTGTACACTTCCATTCGGTCGATATCCGCGCTCCGCGTTACTCTTCTAGCAGCCGCTTGTCTCTGTAGGGAATTACAATAGTGGACGTGGCACATTTGGTTGGCTGGGATTACGTATGGTAAGGTTAGGTTTGGTAAGGTTTGGTTAGCATGCCTCTCATTTTTGCGCTATACACTGCAATGCGGTCGATTTCTACGGTCTGTTGCGATCTAACATGCTCCGCGTGAATCTGGAGTGGCCAGTAATGGAGGTCTCAGCTCGTTAGATTGTGTTAGGGAACGCTTGGATATGTTTGGCAATTCTGGGTTATGTTAGTATAGCTTTGACTACTCTGCTATGCGCTGACATTCTCTTGACTTCTGCCCTCTACGGTCCTGTAATATTTTCTGCTCGGCGATATGGAGGCCAGCAATGGGGGACTCGGATCGTTAGGTACACTTAGTCTACCTTTGATTAAGTTAGCATAGGCCAGGTTTGATTAGGGTACATTTGACTTTTGCGCTATACAGTGCTACTTGGTGGCTTTCTGCGCTCTACTGTCGTCTGGTGTATTCTGCTTGTCCCTGGAGACGCCCGCAATAGTGGTCTCGGCACGTTAGGTTGAGTTCTGTTACGTTTGCTTATATTACGTTCGGATTGGTTAGGAT
>NW_016920758.1:0-371 GCF_001483705.2 Eufriesea mexicana
GCCACCCGCGTAGTCTAGTATAGCGAGGACCGAAAAGTCAAAATCGACGGACGACCTGTCACATGCCCGCACTTCCGGCACTATTTCTCGAAAAAAAATCATCGAAATCGGACAAAAATCACTCTACTCGACAGACAACATCCTAATCTAACAGGATTGATGAAAAATTTCAAGGCCACCAGCGTAGTCTAGCATAGCGAAGACCGAAAAGGGAAAATCGACGGACGACCTGTCACACGCCCGCACTTCCGGCACTATTTCTCGAAAAAAAATCAACGAAATCAGACAAAAATCACTCCACTAATTACAGAACGTTCTGCCCTAACAGGATAGGTAAAAATTTTCAAGGCCACACTAAAAATCTAGCATAA
>NW_016920759.1:0-682 GCF_001483705.2 Eufriesea mexicana
GGATCTGTATGGAAAATTCAATTTTATTGACATTTTCGACTAATATCGTGGTGAGGTAAGTTTTTTGCATGAATAAGGAGGACAGATTATATTGGCGCGCTACAGCCATTGAAATGCTATAGAGTCTGACTGGGGAATACAATTTTTTTTACATTTTCGACTAATATAGTGGTGAGACATTGACATTCTCGACTAATATAGTGGTGAGCAAACTCTCTTGCATAAATAAGGAGGAAAGATTCTATTGGCGTGTCATAGCCATTGCAGAGCTATAGAAGCCGTCTGGTAAATTAAATTTTGTTGACATTTTCCACTAATATCGTGGTGAGCTACCTCTCTTGCATAAATAAGGCGGTAGGATTCTATTGGACTTTTGGCGTGTTATAGCAATTGCAAAGCTATAGAAACCGTCTGGAAAATTCAATTTTGTTGACATTTACGACAATTATCGTGCTGAGCTAATATTCTTGCTTAAATAAGGAGGGCAGCTTTTATTGGCGTGCTATAGCCATTGCAGAGCTACAGAATCCGGTTGGAAAACTCAATTCTATTGTCATCCTCTAGTGATATCGTGGTGAGCTTACTTTCGTGCAAAAATAAGGAGGAAAGATCTTTGTGGCGTGCTATAGCCATTTCACAGCTATTGAATCCGGCTCGAAAATTCAATTTTATAGACATTTTT
>NW_016920760.1:0-2779 GCF_001483705.2 Eufriesea mexicana
AGGTCAGGTCCGGTCAGGTCAGGTCAGTTCAGTCCAGGCCAGGCCAGGTAAGGTCATGTCAGGGCAGGACATTCCGGGTCGGGTCAGGTTAGGTCAGGTCAGGTCAGGTGAAGTTAGGGCAGGTCAGGTGAGCAGAGGACAGGTTCGGTCATGTCAGGCCAGGATAAGACAGGTTACATCAGGCCAGGCCATGTCAAGCCAGGTAAGGTCAGGTCACGTCAGGTCAGGTCAGGACAGGTCAGGTCAAGTCTGAAGTCAGGTCAGGTCAGGTCAAGTCAGGTCAGGCCAGGATAGGTCAGGTCAGGTCAGGCCAGGATAGGTCAGGTCAGGTCAGGCCAGGATAGGTCAGGTCAGGTCAGGCCAGGATAGGTCAGGTCAGGTCAGGCCAGGATAGGTCAGGTCAGGTCAGGCCAGGATAGGTCAGGTCAGGTCAGGCCAGGATAGGTCAGGTCAGGTCAGGCCAGGATAGGTCAGGTCAGGTCAGGCCAGGATAGGTTAGGTCACGTCACGCCAGGCCATGTCAGGCCAGGTAAGGTCAGGTCACGTCAGGTCAGGTCAGCACAGGTCAGGTCAGGCCAGGATAGGTCAGGTCAGGTCAGGTCAGGATAGGTCAGGTCAGGTCAGGTTCGTTCATGTCAGGTCAGTTCAGTCCAGGCCAGGCCAAGTACGGTCATGGCAGGTCAGGCCAGTTCAAGTGAGGGCAGGTCAGAACTTTCCGGGTCGGGTCAGGTTAGGTCAGGTCAGGTCAGGCCAGGCCAGGTAAGGTCATGTCAGGACAGGCCATGTCTGGTCTGGCTAGCCCACGACATGCCAGGGAATGACGCGTCAGTTCGTGTCAGTTCAGGTCAGGTCAGGCCAGGCCAGGTAAGGTCATGTCAGGACAGGCCATGTCTGGTCTGGCTAGCCCACGACATGCCAGGGAATGACGCGTCAGTTCGTGTCAGTTCAGGTCAGGTCAGGCCAGGCCAGGTAAGGTCATGTCAGGACAGGCCATGTCTGGTCTGGCTAGCCCACGACATGCCAGGGAATGACGCGTCAGTTCGTGTCAGTTCAGGTCAGGTCAGGCCAGGCCAGGTAAGGTCATGTCAGGACAGGCCATGTCTGGTCTGGCTAGCCCACGACATGCCAGGGAATGACGCGTCAGTTCGTGTCAGTTCAGGTCAGGTCAGGCCAGGCCAGGTAAGGTCATGTCAGGACAGGCCATGTCTGGTCTGGCTAGCCCACGACATGCCAGGGAATGACGCGTCAGTTCGTGTCAGTTCAGGTCAGGTCAGGCCAGGCCAGGTAAGGTCATGTCAGGACAGGCCATGTCTGGTCTGGCTAGCCCACGACATGCCAGGGAATGACGCGTCAGTTCGTGTCAGTTCAGGTCAGGTCAGGCCAGGCCAGGTAAGGTCATGTCAGGACAGGCCATGTCTGGTCTGGCTAGCCCACGACATGCCAGGGAATGACGCGTCAGTTCGTGTCAGTTCAGGTCAGGTCAGGCCAGGCCAGGTAAGGTCATGTCAGGACAGGCCATGTCTGGTCTGGCTAGCCCACGACATGCCAGGGAATGACGCGTCAGTTCGTGTCAGTTCAGGTCAGGTCAGGCCAGGCCAGGTAAGGTCATGTCAGGACAGGCCATGTCTGGTCTGGCTAGCCCACGACATGCCAGGGAATGACGCGTCAGTTCGTGTCAGTTCAGGTCAGGTCAGGCCAGGCCAGGTAAGGTCATGTCAGGACAGGCCATGTCTGGTCTGGCTAGCCCACGACATGCCAGGGAATGACGCGTCAGTTCGTGTCAGTTCAGGTCAGGTCAGGCCAGGCCAGGTAAGGTCATGTCAGGACAGGCCATGTCTGGTCTGGCTAGCCCACGACATGCCAGGGAATGACGGGTCAGTTCCGGTAATGTCAGGTCAGGTCATGTCAGGACAGGCCATGTCTGGTCTGGCTAGCCCACGACATGCCAGGGAATGACGGGTCAGTTCCGGTCAGGTCAGGTCAGGTCATGCCGGGCCAGTTCAATAGGTCAGGTCAGGTCAGGTGATGTTAGGGCAGGTCAGGTCAGCAGAGGACAGGTTCGGTCAGGTCAGGCCATGATAGGTTAGGTCAATGTTAGGTCTGATCAGGTCAGGTCATGTCAGGCTAGGCCAGGACTGGTAAGGTCCCGACAGGTAAGGTCAGTTCAAGTCAGGGCAGGCTAGGACATTCCAGGTTGTTCAGGTTAGGTCAGGTCAGGTCAGGTCAGGTCAGGTCCGGTCAGGTCAGGTCAGTTCAGTCCAGGCCAGGCCAGGTAAGGTCATGTCAGGGCAGGACATTCCGGGTCGGGTCAGGTTAGGTCAGGTCAGGTCAGGTGAAGTTAGGGCAGGTCAGGTGAGCAGAGGACAGGTTCGGTCATGACAGGCCAGGATAAGACAGGTTACATCAGGCCAGGCCATGTCAAGCCAGGTAAGGTCAGGTCAAGTCAGGTCAGGCCAGGACAGGTCAGGTCAGGCCAGGATAGGTCAGGTCAGGTCATGTCAGGCCAGGTCCGGTCAGGACAGGTCAGTTCAGTCCAGGCCAGGCCAGGTAAGGTCATGACAAGTCAGGCCAGTTCAGGTAAGGGCAGGTCAGGATATTCCGGGTCGGGTCAGGTTAGGTCAGGTCTGGTCAGGTGAAGTCAGGTCAGGTCAGGTCAGGAGAGGACAGGTTCGGTTAGGTCAGGCCAGGATAGGTTAGGTCACTTCACGCCAGGCCATGTCAGGCCAGGTAAGGTCAGGTCAGGTCAGGTCAGGTCAGGACAGGTCAGGTCAGGTCAGGT
>NW_016920760.1:4913-11428 GCF_001483705.2 Eufriesea mexicana
GGCCAGGTAACGTCACGACAGGTAATGTCATTTCAAGCCAGGGCAGGCTACGACATTCCAGGTTGGTCAGGTTAGGTCAGGTCACGTCAGGTGAAGTCGGGTCAGGTCAGGTCAGATTAGTTCAGGTCTGGTCAGGTCAGGCCAGGCCAGGACAGGTAAGGTCACGACAGGTAAGGTCAGTTCAAGTCAGGGCAGGCTAGGACATTCCATGTGATGTCGGGTGAGGTCAGGTGTGTTCAGGCCAGGACATGTCTGGCAAGTCCACGTCATGTTAGGTCGTGTCATGTCCGGTCAGTTCAGTCCAGGCCCGGCCAGGTAAGGTCACGATAGGTCAGGCCAGTTCAGGTAAGGGCAGGTCAGGACATTCCAGGTTGGTCAGGTTAGGTCAGGTCAGGTCAGGTTAAGTCAGGTCAGGTCAGGTCAGGAGAGGTCAGGTTCGGTCAGGTCAGCACAGGATAGGTCAGGTCACATCAGGCCAGGTCATGTGAGGCCAGGAAAGCTCAGGTCAGGCCGGGTCAGGTCAGGACAGGTCAGGTCGGGCACGACCAGGCAATGTCAGGCCACGTCAGGTCAGGTCAGGCCAGGTCAAGCCAGGTCGGGTCACGTCAGTTAGTTCACGTCAGGTCATTGCAGGTCTGGTCAGGTCTGGCCTTCTCAGGCCAGGCCAGGTCGTGTCGGGTATGGTCATGATAGGTCAGTTCCGGTCACGTCATGTCAGGTCAGGCAATTCTAGGTCCGGTCAGGTGATTTCAGGTCAGGTCGGGGTATGTCAGGTCAGGTCAGGTCAGGTCAGGCACGACAAGGCAATGTCAGGCCACGTCAGGACAGGTCAGGTCAAGTCAGGTCGTGTCAGGTCAGGTCAGGTCAGGTACGACCAGGCAATGTCAGGCCACGTCAGGTCAGGTCAGGTCAGGTAAAGTCAGGTCGGGCTAGGTCCTGTCATGTCAGGTCAGTTCAGTCCAGGCCCGGCCATGTTAGGTCACGACAGGTCAGGCCATTTCAGGTAAGGGCAGGTCAGGCCACTCCAGGTCGGGACAGGTGAATTCAGGTCTGGTGACGTAAGGTCGTCTCAGGGCAGGTCAGGTCAGGTCAGGTCAGGACAGGCCATGTCTGGTCTGGCCAGCACAGGACATGGCAGCGAATGACGGGTCCGTTCCGGTAAGGTCAGGTCAGGTCAGGTCAGGACAGGCCATGTCTGGTCTGGCCAGCCCCGGACATGCCAGGGAATGACGGGTCTGTTCAGTTCAGGTCAGGTCAGGTTAGGCCATTCCAGTTCGGGTCAGGTGAATTCAGGTCTGGTGAAGTATAGTCGTGTCAGGGCAGGTCAGGTCAAGGCAGGACAGGTCAGGTCACGTCAGGTCAGTTCAGGTCAGGTCAGGTTAGTTCAGTTCAGGACAGGTCAGGCCAGGCCGGGCAATGTCAGGCCACGTCAGGCCAGGCCAGGCCAGGCAATGTCAGGCCAGGTCATGTCGGGTCAGGTAATGACGGGACAGTTCCTTTCATATAAGGTCAGCTAGGCCATACCAGGTCGGGTCTGGTGAATTCATGTCTGGTGAAGACATGTCGTCTCAGGGCAGGTCAGGTCAGGTCAGGACAGGTCAGGTCGCGTCAGGTCAGTTCAGGTCAGGTCAGGCCAGTTCAATTCAGGACAGGTCAGGTCAGGACAGGCCATGTCTGGTCTGGCCAGCCCAGGATATGCCAGGGAATGAGGCGTCAGTTCCGGTCACGTCATGTCAGGTCAGGCAATTCCAGGTCGAGTCAGGTGATGTCAGGTCAGGTCAGGGCATGTGAGGTCAGGTCAGGACAGTTCAGCTAATGTCGGGTCCGGTCAGGTCAGGTCAGGTTAGGATACGTTATGCCAGGTTAGGTAAGGTTAGATTCCAATAGGTTAGGTTAGGTTAGGTGAGTTTATGTTAGGTTTGATTACGATGGATTAGGATTGGTTGGGTTGGGGTAGGTTAGGTTATGTTGGGTTAGGATTGTTTGTGTTACGTTAGGTTATATTAGGTTAACTTAGGTTAGGTTATGTTAGGTCAAGTCAGGTCAGGTCAGGTCAGGTCAGTTAGTTCATGCCCGGTCAGGGCAGGTCTGGTCAGGTCAGACCTTCTCAGGTCAGGTCAGGTCATGTCACGTCTGGGCATGACGTGTCCGGGCAGTTCGTGTCTGGTCGGTTTGGGTCAGGTCAGGTCAGGACAGGTCAGCTCAGGTCTGGTCGGGTCAGGTCATGATGGGACAGTTCCTTTCATGTAAGGTCAGGTTAGGCCATACCAATTCGGGTCAGGTGAATTCAGGTCTGGTGAAGACATGTCGTCTCAGGGCACGTCAGGTCAGGTCAGCTCAGTTAGTTCATGTCAGGTCAGGGCAGGTCTGCTCAGGTCTGGCATCCTCAGGTCAGGTCAGGTCGTGTCAGGTCTGGTCATGACGGGTCTGTTCCGGCACGTCATGTCAGGTCAGGCCATTCCAGGTCGGGTCAGGTGATTTCAGGTCAGGTCGGGGCATGTCAGGCAGGTCAGGTCAGGCTAGGTTAGGATATGTTATGTTAGGTTAGGTTAGGTTAGATTACAAGAGGTTAGGTTAGGTTCGGATTGGTTAGGTTAGGTGAGTTTAGGTTACATTTGATTACGATGGGTTAGGATTGGTTGGGTTGGGGTAGGTTAGGTTATGCTTGATTAGGATTGGTTGGTTTATGTTAGGTTATGTTAGGTTAACTTAGGTTAGGTTATATTAGGTCATGTCAGGTCAGGTCAGGTCAGGTCAGTCAGTTCATGCCACGTCAGTGCAGGTTAGGCCAGGCCAGCCAATGTCAGGCCAGGTCAGGCCAGGTCAGGTCAAGTCAGGTCGGGTCAGGTCAGGTCAGGTCAGGCACGACCATGCAATGTCAGGCCACGTCAGGCCAGGTCAGGTCAGGTAAAGTCAGGTCGGGTCAGGTCAGGACAGGCCAGGCCAGGACATGTCTGGCAAGTCCACGTCAGGTTAGGTCGTGTCATGTCCGGTCAGTTCAGTCCAGGCCCGGCCAGGTAAGGTCACGACAGGTCAGGCCAGTTCAGGTAAGGGCGGGTCAGGACATTCCAGGTTGGTCAGGTTAGGTCAGGTCAGGTCAGGTTAAGTCAGGTCAGGTCATGTGAGGCCACGAAAGCTCGGGTCAAGTCAGGTCAGGTCAGGACAGGTCAGGTCAGGTCAGGTTAGGTTATGTTTGGTTCGGTTAGGTTAGGTTATGCTACGATAGGTTAGGCTAGGATAGGTGAGCTTAGGTTAGGATTGATTAGGTTAGCTTAGGATTGGTTGGGTTATGTTATGTTAGGTTAGGTTAAGCTAGGTTAGCTAGGTTAGGTTAGGTCATGTTAGGCCAGGTTTCGTTTTGTTAGGTTAGGAAAAGTTTGGACAGGTTGGGTTTGGTTACCTTAGTTTTGCTAAAGCCTGGGTAGGTTCGGCTAGGAGAGGTTTTACAAGGTTAGGATAGGTTAGGTTAGGTTATGTTAGGTCAGATTTGGTCAGGTCTGGCCGGGTCAGGTCAGGCCAGGTCATGTCAGGTCAGGTCAGGTCAGGTCAGGTCAGTTAGTTCATGTCAGGTCAGGTCAGGTCGTGTCAGGTCTGGCCATGACGGGTCAGGGCAGTTCGGGTCAGTTTGGTTCAGGTCAGGCCAGGCCAGGTCAGGTCGGGTAAGGTTAGGTAGGGTCTGATCAGGCCAGGTGAGGTCAGGTCATGTCAGGTCAGGTCAGGACATGTCAGGTCAGGTCAGGACATATCAGGTCAGGTCAGGACAGGTCAGGTCAGATCAGGCCAGGACAGGAAAGGTAAGGTCAGTTCAAGTTAGGGAAGGCTAGGACATTCCATGTGGTGTAAGGTGAGGTCAGGTGAGGTCAGGTAAGGTCAGGTCATGGCGGGACAGTTCCGGTCACCCCATGTAAGGTCAGGCAATTCTTGGTCGGGTCAGGCGATGCCGAGTAAGGTCGGGGCATGCCAGGTCAGGACAGGTCAGTTCAGCTAATGCCAAGTCCGGTCAGGTCAGGTCAGGTTAGTTCAGTTCAGGACATGTCAGGTCAGGCCAGGCAATGTCAGGCCACGTCAGGCCAGGCCAGGCCAGGCAATGTCAGGCCAGGTCATGTCGGGTCAGGTAATGACGGGACAGTTCCTTTCATATAAGGTCAGCTACGCCATACCAGGTCGGGTCTGGTGAATTCAGGTCTGGTGAAGACATGTCGTCTCAGGGCAGGTCAGGTCAGGTCAGGACAGGTCAGGTCGCGACAGGTCAGTTCAGGTCAGGTCAGGCCAGTTCAGTTCAGGACAGGTCAGGTCAGGACAGGCCATGTCTGGTCTGGCCAGGCCAGGACTTGCCAGGGAATGACGCGTCAGTTCCGGTCACGTCATGTCAGGTCAGGCAATTCCAGGTCGAGTCAGGTGATGTCAGGTCAGGTCAGGGCATGTGAGGTCAGGTCAGGTCAGTTCAGCTAATGTCGGGTCCGGTCAGGTCAGTTCAGGTTAGGATACGTTATGTCAGGTTAGGAAAGGTTAGATTCCAATAGGTTAGGTTAGGTTAGGTGAGTTTAGTTTAGGTTTAGTTACGATAGCTTAGGATTGGTTTGGTTTGGTTTGGTTAGGTTATGTTAGGATTGGTTGTGACATGTAAGGTTAGGTTAGGTTAAGTTAGGTTAGGTTATGTTAGGTCATGTCAGGTCAGGTCAGGTCAGGTCAAGTCAGTCAGTTCATGTCATGTCAGTGCAGGTCAGGCCAGGCTAGGCAACGTCAGGCCACGTCAGGCCAGGCCAGGCCAGGCAATGGCATGCCAGGTCAGGTCAAGTCAGGTCAAGTCAGGTCGGGCCAGGTCAGTACAGCCCAGGCCAGGCCATGTCTCGTCAGTCCGGGTCAGGTTAGGTCATGTCATGTCAGGTCAGTTCAGTCCAGGCCAGGCCAGGTAAGGTCATGTCAGGTCAGGACATTCCGGGTCGGGTCAGGTTAGGTCAGGTCAGGTCAGGTGAAGTCAGGGCAGGTCAGGTCAGCAGAGGACAGGTTCGGTCATGTCAGGCCAGGATAGGTTAGGTCACTTCTCGCCAGGCCATGTCAGGCCAGGTAAGGTCAGGACAAGTCAGGTCAGGTCAGGATAGGTCAGGTCAGGTCAGGTTAGATTATGTCAGGTTAGGTTAGGTTAGGTTTGCCTGCGATATGTTTGGTTAGGATAGGTGAGCTTAGGTTAGGTTTCATTAGGTTAGCTTTGGATTGGTTGGGTTTGGTTATGTTAGGTTATATTAAGCTAGGTTAGCTAGGTTTTGTTAGGTCATGTTAGGTTAGGTTTCGTTATGTTAGGTTAGGAAAGGTTTGGGTAGGTTGGATTTCGTTATGTTAGGTTTGCTAAATCTTTGGTAGGTTTGACTAGGATAGGTTTTCAAAGTTAAGATAGGTTAGCTTAGGTTAGGTTAGGTTAGGTTAAGTCAGATTAGGTCAGGTCTCATCAGGTCCAGTCAGGCAAAGCCATGTCATGTCAGGTCAGGTCAGCTCAGTTAGTTCATTTCAGGTCAGGACAGGCCATGTCTGGTCTGGCCAGCCCAGGACATGCCAGGGAATGACAGGTCAGTTCCGGTCACGTCATGTCAGGTCAGGCCATTCCAGGTCGGGTCAGGTGAATTCAGGTCAGGTGAAGTAAAGTCGTCTCAGGGCAGGTCAGGTCAGGTCAGGACAGGTCAGGTCAGGTCAGGTCAGGTCAGGTCAGGTCCGGTCAGGTCAGGTCAGTTCAGTCCAGGCCAGGCCAGGTAAGGTCATGTCAGGTCAGGACATTCCGGGTCGGGTCAGGTTAGGTCAGGTCAGGTCAGGTGAAGTCAGGGCAGGTCAGGTCAGCAGAGGACAGGTTCGGTCATGTCAGGCCAGGATAGGTTAGGTCACTTCTCGCCAGGCCATGTCAGGCCAGGTAAGGTCAGGACAAGTCAGGTCAGGTCAGGATAGGTCAGGTCAGGTCAGGTTAGATTATGTCAGGTTAGGTTAGGTTAGGTTTGCCTGCGATATGTTTGGTTAGGATAGGTGAGCTTAGGTTAGGTTTCATTAGGTTAGCTTTGGATTGGTTGGGTTTGGTTATGTTAGGTTATATTAAGCTAGGTTAGCTAGGTTTTGTTAGGTCATGTTAGGTTAGGTTTCGTTATGTTAGGTTAGGAAAGGTTTGGGTAGGTTGGATTTCGTTATGTTAGGTTTGCTAAATCTTTGGTAGGTTTGACTAGGATAGGTTTTCAAAGTTAAGATAGGTTAGCTTAGGTTAGGTTAGGTTAGGTTAAGTCAGATTAGGTCAGGTCTCATCAGGTCCAGTCAGGCAAAGCCATGTCATGTCAGGTCAGGTCAGCTCAGTTAGTTCATTTCAGGTCAGGACAGGCCATGTCTGGTCTGGCCAGCCCAGGACATGCCAGGGAATGACAGGTCAGTTCCGGTCACGTCATGTCAGGTCAGGCCATTCCAGGTCGGGTCAGGTGAATTCAGGTCAGGTGAAGTAAAGTCGTCTCAGGGCAGGTCAGGTCAGGTCAGGACAAGTCAGGTCA
>NW_016920760.1:15694-17341 GCF_001483705.2 Eufriesea mexicana
TTTTACAAAGTTAGGATAGGTTAGGTTAGGTTTGGTTAGGTTAGGTTAGGTTAGGTCACATTAGGTCAGGTCAGCTCAGATCAGGTCAGGTCAGGTCCGGTCACGTCAGGTCTGGTCCGGTCAGGGCATGTCTGGCCAGGTCATGCCAGACCAGATCTGGGCGGTTTAGCTTAGGTTAGGTCAGATCAGGCCAGGCCAGGCCAGGTAACGTCGCGACAGGAATGGTCACTTCAAGTCAGGGCAGGCTAGGTCATTCCAGGTGGGTCACGTTAGGTCAGATCACGTCAGGTGAAGTGAGGTCAGGTCAAGCCAGGTAAGGTCAGGTCAAGTCAGGTCAGGTCAGTTCAGGTTAGATAATGTTAGGTTAGGTTGCGTTAGGTTTGCTTGCGATAGGTTAGGTTAGGGTAGGTGAGCTTAGGTTAGGTTTGATTAGGTTAGGTTAGGATAGGTTGGGTTAGGTTATGTTAGGTTAGATTAAGCTAGGTTAGCTAGGTTTGGTTAGATCATGTTAGGTTAGGTTTCGTTATGTTAGGTTAGGAAAAGTTTGGGTAGGTTGGATTTGGTTATGTTAGGTTTGCTAAATCTTGGGTAGGTTTGGCTAGGATAGGTTTTCAAAGTTAGGATTGGTTAGCTTAGGTTAGGTTAGGTTAGGTTATGTCAGATTAGGTCAGGTCTCATCAGGTCCGGTCAGGCAAAGGTTAGATAATGTTAGGTTAGGTTGCGTTAGGTTTGCTTGCGATAGGTTAGGTTAGGGTAGGTGAGCTTAGGTTAGGTTTGATTAGGTTAGGTTAGGATAGGTTGGGTTAGGTTATGTTAGGTTAGATTAAGCTAGGTTAGCTAGGTTTGGTTAGATCATGTTAGGTTAGGTTTCGTTATGTTAGGTTAGGAAAAGTTTGGGTAGGTTGGATTTGGTTATGTTAGGTTTGCTAAATCTTGGGTAGGTTTGGCTAAGATAGGTTTTCAAAGTTAGGATTGGTTAGCTTAGGTTAGGTTAGGTTAGGTTATGTCAGATTAGGTCAGGTCTCATCAGGTCCGATTAGGCAAGGCCATGTCCTTTCAGGACAGGTCTGGTCAGTTAGTTCATGTCAGGTCAGGGCAGGTCTGGTCAGGTCTGGCCTTCTCAGGTCAGGTCAGGTCGTGTCTGGTCTGGTCATGACGGGTCAGTTCCGGTCACGTCATGTCAGGTCAGGCCATTCCAGGATCAGGACAGGTCAGCTCAGGTCAGGTCGGGTCAGGTCATGATGGGACAGTTCCTCTCATGTACGGTCAGGTTAGGCCATACCAGGTCGGGTCAGGTGAAGTCAGGTCAGGTCAAGCCAGGTAGGGTCAGGTCAAGTCAGGGCAGGCTAGGACATTCCAGGTTGGTCAGGTCAGGCCAGGATAGGTCAGGTCAGGTCAGGCCAGTTCAGGTAAGGGCAGGTCAGGACATTCCGAGTCGGGTCAAGTTAGGTCAGGTCATGTCAGGTGATGTCACTTCAGGTCAAGACAGGAGAGGACAGGTTCGGTCAGGCCAGGCCAAGATAGGTTAGGTCACTTCACGCCAGGACACGTCAGGCCAGGTAAGGTCAGGTCAAGTCTGATCAGGTCCGTTCAGGTTAGATTATGTTAGGTTAGGTTGGGTTAGGTTTGCTTGCGATAGGTTAGGTT
>NW_016920761.1:0-698 GCF_001483705.2 Eufriesea mexicana
AATAGTGGCCGCGGTACGTTAGGTTGAGTTAGCCTACGTTTGGTTATATTACGTTTGTTTTGGTTTGGAGAGGATAGCTTTGACTTTAGTGCTATAGTCGGCCATTAGGTGGATTCCTGCGCCCTACTGTGCTCTAACATTTTCAGCTTGGATATGGCAAGGTCAGCAAAAGTAGTCTCGGCACGTTCTGATGAGTCACGTTCCGTTCGATTTGGTTGGGTTAGGATAAGTTTGGCAAAGGTAGATTCAGATTTTGTGCTGTGCATCGCAGTGCGGTGGATCTCTGCGCTCTACTGTGCTCTAGTATGCCCTGCTTGGCTCTGCGGCGGGCAGCATTAGCGGTCTGGGCACGTTAGGTTGAGTTTCGCTGTGTTTGGCCATGTTCTGTTTGCCTGGGTTAGGTTTGGGTAGCTACGACCTTTGCGATGTACACTGCGATTCTAAGGATTTCTGCAATCTACACTCCAATAATGTGTTCTGCTTGGCTCTGGTGAGACCAGCAATAGTGGTCGAACAATAGTGGTCGCGGCATGTTTGGTTTAATTATGTTACGATTGGTTAGATTAGGGTAGGTTGATTGACCTTAGAGATATAGCCTGCTATTATGTGGATTTTTACTCCCTACAGTGCTCTAGTGTCTTCAGCTTGGCTCTGGGATTGCCAGGAATAGTGGCCCTTGCACGTTATGTGAGTCAAGT
>NW_016920762.1:0-497 GCF_001483705.2 Eufriesea mexicana
GCCAAACATAGCCTAACTCAACCTATCGGGTCGAGACCGCTATTGCTGCCACCCGCATATCCAAGCAGGACATATTGGGGCACAACAGAGCGCAGAGATCCATCGTACGGCCGCGAAAATGACAAAAGTTGTTGATATACTAATCAAACTTAGCCTAACCCAACCAAGCCGAACGTGCCCTGACTCAACCTAACATATAGCGACCACCACTGCTGGCCTCCCTGGAGCAAAGCAGAACACATTAGAGAATAGTAGATGGCTGATATCCATAGAACAACATTGTATATCAGAAGAGTAAAACGTACTTAAACTTAACCAAGCCAACGGAAAATAACCGAACGTAACATGACATAATATAGCGGGTCAAGGCTTCTAATTCTGGCCTTTGCAGTACCAAGTTGAAGATATTAGAGCACTGTAGGACTCAGAAATCGACCTAATATCAGGGTATAGCTATAAAGTCAAAGCAATCCCCTCCTTACCTAACCAATCGTAGC
>NW_016920763.1:0-1071 GCF_001483705.2 Eufriesea mexicana
TCCATGCATCTATCCATCCATACATCCATACATACATACGTCCATACATCCATACACCTGTACAACCATACATCCATACGTCGATACATGCACACATACATCCATCCATAAATCCGTCCAACCATACCACAGTCCATCCATACATACATCCATAAGTACATCCGCATATCCATATATACACCCACAGACATCCATACATACATCCATCAATACATCCATACATACAACCATACACACATCCACACAGGCATCCATGCATACATCCATACATACATCCATACAAACAGCCATACATACATCCGCCATTCCGTCCATCCACACATCCATTCATCCTCCCACACACCCATACATCCATGCATCGGTACATCCATACATTTGTACATGCATACGTCCATACACGCATTCATACATACATCCACCGATCCATACACCCATACATTCATACATCCATATATCCATAAATAAATCCATCCATACCACCATCCATCCATACATCCATTCATCCATACATCCATACATATATACATCCATCCATCCATACATCCATTCATATATAAATACACACATACGTAGATCCGTACATTCGTGCATCCGTATCTCAGTCCATCCACACTTCCACCCATCCATACAGCCATCCATCCATACAAACATACATACATGCATCCATAATTCAATACATCCATCCAAACAAACATCCACCCATCCATACATACATCGATCCTTACATCCTTCCATCCATACGTCCATCCATCCATACATCCATACATCCACACACTCATACATAAATAAATCCATCCACCCATACACTCATCCATCCATACATACATCCATATATACATTAAAAGATCCATACATACACCCACACACTCATCCATACATACATGCATATATACATCCGATATACATCCGTACATACACCCATACATGCATCCATACATAAAACCATACATCCAACCGTACATTCGCCCTTCCACTAACGCATCCATACATCCATTCATCCATCCACCGATCCATAAATCCATCTAACCAAACATCCACCCAACCATACTTCCATACATACATACATCCATA
>NW_016920764.1:0-1258 GCF_001483705.2 Eufriesea mexicana
CTAACCAAACGTAGGCCATATAGACCTAACACGCCGAAACCGCTATTGCTTGCCTCCTGAGTGTAAAGCAGAACATGTTGGAGCACAGTAGAGCACAGAAATGCGCTGAATAGCAGTGTACGGCGCAAAAGTCAAAGTTATCCTATCGCAATATTACAAAACGTTACGTAACCAAACGTAAGCTGATCGTACCTAACGTGCCTATACCACCACTGCTGGCATCCCCAACGCCAGGAAGATCATATTAAAGGAGAGTAAAGTATGGAGGTCCTTCGAATTGCAGTGTATAGCGCAAAAGTCGGTTCCACAATAAACAAGCTTTACACAACCTAGCCTAACCAAACGTAACGTAACACAACCTATCGCGTGGCGACAACTATTGCTGGCCTCCTCAGGGTCGAGCAGAGTATAGCAGACCAACGTAGAGCGCAGAAATCCACCGGGTAGCGATGTACGGCACAAAAGTCAAAAATGTCCTAACCTAACCAGAACAAATCTGACCTAGCCAAACGTAACATAACTATACCTAACGCGACGAGGCCACTGCTTCTGCCCTTCACAGAGCAAACGAGATCACATTAGATCACAATACAGTGCTCAGATCCACCGAACAACAGTGTACAGCACAAAAGCCGTGGCTATCCTAGCCCAAGGAGACCAAACAAAATATGACCAAACGTAAACTAACACAGAGTAAAGTGTCTTGACCACATTCGCTGTCCTCTCCAGAGCCATGCGGGATACACTTGCGCGCAGTGGAGCGCAGAGAGCAACCAAATAGCAGCGTAAAGCGTAAGATTCAAATATGTCCTAACCCAACCTGACCTAACCTAACATAGCCAAGCGTAGCATAAATGAACCTAACGTCCCGAGATCACTGTTGATGGCCTCCTCAGAGCGAATCGGCGCATATTAGGACCCAGTCGAGCCCAGTAATCTGCCGAACAGAAGTTTGTAGCACAAAAGGCAAAGCTATCCTAGACTAACCTAACAAAACATACCATAGGCAAACGTAACCTAACACAACCTAACTTGCCTAGGCCACCATTGATGACATCCAAGGAGCCAACCAGAATATATTAGAGCACAGTAAAAATTCGCAGAAATCTGCCGCATTGCAGAGTAAAGCACAAAAGTCGAAGATATCGTAACCGAACCCGACCTGACCTAACCTAAGCAAACGTGGACAGACTCAACGAAACGTCCCGATGCCACTATTGCTGTCCCCCTAGAGCCAAGCAGTGCGCAGGAATCCACC
>NW_016920765.1:0-305 GCF_001483705.2 Eufriesea mexicana
ATCCGCCCGCAATCGACGGCCTTTCTCGCTGCCGCGAGGGGACACTGAGCCCATACAGAGCCCAACCCCGAAGCGGAAGACCGGACCACTCCGGTTCTTATTTCCGCCTCGGTGCAATCACCGACCCTAGCCAGGGCAGCGGCCACCTCGCGGGGGGTGACAGTGTCGTCGAGCCCTGTTACCCTCAGCTCCGCTTGTTTGGTGGGAACCGTAACACGCACGCCGGATCCCTCCAAGGCTTTCTCATTCGCCCGGCGAGAGTAGCGGCTCGCTGTGCGCCCTCGGGTCCGCCGACCTCCAGCAGT
>NW_016920766.1:0-943 GCF_001483705.2 Eufriesea mexicana
GAATAGCATTGTAAAGCACAGAAGTCGGAGCCATACTATCCTAACCTTTCCAATCGTAACCTAACACACTCTAACGTGCCGACACCACCACAGTTGCCCTCGCAGAGCCAAGCAGAATATAGAAATGCATAGTAGAATGTAGAAACCCACCGAAGAGCCGTACATACCAACAAGTCAAGACAGTCCAAAACTATCCAAGGCAAACCTGACATAGCCAAACGTAGCGTAACTCAAGCAAACACGCCGACACCGCCATTGCTGGCATCCGCATATCCCGCCGGAACATATTGGAGCATAGTAGAACGCAGAAAGCAACCTAAGGGCAGTGTATAGCACAAAAGCCGAAGCTACCCTTACCTAACACATGTAAGCCTACCCTAATCAGACGTAACATAACTGAACCAAACGTGCCGAGACCACTATTGACGTTCTTCCCAGGGTCAAGCAGAGCATTCTCGAGCACGGTTTGCGCACAAATCCGCCGAACAGCAGCGCATAGCACATAAGTCAGTGCTATCCAAGCCTAACTTAGCCAAACGTAGCATAACCAAACGTAACATAACTAAACCTAAAGTGCAGCGGCCGATATTGCTGACCTCCACAGAGTCAAGCAGAACACGCAAGAGCACAGTAGAGCGCAGATATCCACCGGATATCAGTGTATAGCACGGAAGTCAAAGCTATCCTAACCAAGCGTAGCCAAACGTAACCCGACCAAACGTAACATGACCCTACCAAACAGGCCGCGACCATTATTGCTGTGCTCCACAGAGCCAAGAACCGCACAATGGAGGAGAGTATTGCGCAGAAATACACAGAGTCGCAGTTTATAGCAGAAAAATCGAAGCACATCAAGCCTTACACAAGCCAACATAACCGTCCAACCGGAGCCTATCTCAACCTAACATACCGAGGCCACTACTGCTGGCCTATCCAGAGCCGA
>NW_016920767.1:0-599 GCF_001483705.2 Eufriesea mexicana
CATTCGTACATCCATACATTCGTACATCCATATATACATATATCCATACATCCATACATCCATCCATCCATGCATACATCCATTCATCCGTACATCCACACATTCGTGCACCCATACGTCCATACATCCATACATCCATACTTGCATACATCCATACATTCTAACATCCATGCATTCATACATACGTACATCCATACGTGCATACACCCATACATCCATACATCCATACATGCATCCATTCATCCATGCATACATCCATGCATACATCCATGCATACATCCATACACTCATCCATACATGCGTCCATACATACATTCCTACTTCCGTCCATTCAGCAATACATTCGTCCACCCACACATCCATACATCCATGCCTCCGTACATCCATATATTCTTACATCCATACATCCATGCATCCATCCATCCATACATCCATCCATCCATAAATCCATACATCCACAAATCAATCCATCCATGCACTCATCCATCCAAACGTACATCCATACATACGTCCATACATACATCCATACGTCCACGCACACACACATACGCTCATCCATACATACATCCATAGATACGTCCGTTAATGCATCCATACAT
>NW_016920768.1:0-553 GCF_001483705.2 Eufriesea mexicana
ACTTCAGCTCCACTTATTCTACGTTTGGTTATGTTACGTTTGGTCAGTGTAGGAGAGGGTATCGTCTACTTTTGTGCTATATACTGCTGTTCGCTGTATTTCTGTGCCATCCTGTCCTCTAATATGCTCTACCGGCTCTGGCGAGGCCAGCAAAAGCGGTAGCGGCACGTTATGTTCCGTTGGGCTATGCCTGGACATGTTCTGTTGGTTTGGGCTAGGTTTAGGTAGCTCCGACTCTTTTGATATACACTGCGTTTTTACGGACTTCTGCATTCTACTCTCCACTAGTGTTTTCAGTGTTGCTCTGTGGTATCGGGCAATAGTGGTCGCGGCGCGTCAGGCTGAGTTGGTATACGTTTTTGTATGTTCCGATTGGTTAGGTTAGGAGAGGATAGCGATGACTTTAGAGCTATAGTCTGCTATCAGGTGGATTTCTGCGCCCTTCAGTGCTCTAGCATGATCAATAGCTTGGCACCGGGAAAACCAGAAGTAGTGCTCTCGGCACGTTACGTTGAGTCATGTTACGTTCGGTTATGTTGGGCTAGGCTAAGTT
>NW_016920769.1:0-575 GCF_001483705.2 Eufriesea mexicana
CCAATGGCAAGTACAGCCATCTACTTGCCAGAGAATATGCCTATTCAAAATCTATAATCTGTTTTAGCTTGGGGAATAGAACGCCTAGCGCCTTCAATCCAATGGTAAGTAGAGCCATCTCCTTGCCAGAGAATAAGTCTGTTCAAAATATGTAACCAGCTATAGCTTGGTGAATAGGTCGCCTAACGCCTTCAATCCAATGGCAGGTACAGCCATCTGCTTGCCAGAGAATAGGCCTATTCAAAATCTATATCCTGTTATATCTTGGCGAATAGATGGCAGAACGCCATCAATCCAATGGCAAGTACAGCCACCCACTTGCCAGAGAATAGGCCTATTCAAAATCTATATCCTGTTATATCTTGGCGAATAGATGGCAGAACGCCATCAATCCAATGGCAAGTACAGCCACCCACTTGCCAGAGAATAGGCCTATTCAAAATCTATATCCTGTTATATCTTGGCGAATAGATGGCAGAACGCCATCAATCCAATGGCAAGTACAGCCACCCACTTGCCAGAGAATAGGTCTATTCAAAGTCTAAATCCTGTTATAGCTTGGTGAAAAGATCGCC
>NW_016920770.1:0-696 GCF_001483705.2 Eufriesea mexicana
AGCTTTCTTGTATAAATAAGTAGGAAAGATAACATTGGCGTGCAATAGCCATTGCAATGCTATCGAATCTGCCTCGAAAATTCAACTTTATTGACATTTTCTACTAATATCGTCTTGGTGTAACTTT
Source organism: Eufriesea mexicana (assembly GCF_001483705.2). Taxonomy (NCBI): domain Eukaryota; kingdom Metazoa; phylum Arthropoda; class Insecta; order Hymenoptera; family Apidae; genus Eufriesea; species Eufriesea mexicana. Next base: position 128 of record NW_016920770.1, read on the forward strand.
CTTGCATAAATACGGAGGAATGATTCTATTGGCCAGCATTGGCCATTGCAATTCTATCGTATCTGGATGGAAAATTCAATTTTATTGACATTTTCGACGAATATCATGGTGAGCTGACATCCTTGCATGTGTAACTAGGAAAGATTCTACTGGCAAACTATAGGCATCGCAATGCTATCCAATCTGCCTCGAAAATTCAATTTTATTGACATTTTCGACGAATATCGTGGTGAGGTAACTTTCGTGCATAAATGAGGAGGAAATATTCTATTGGCGCGCTATAGCCATTGCAATGCTATTGTATCTGCCACGAAAATTCAATTTTATAGATATTTTCGACGAATATCGTGGTGAGCTAACTTTCTTCGATAAATAGGGAGGAAAGATTCTATTGGCCAGCTATAGCCATTGCAGTGCAATAGAATCTGCCTGGAATTTTCAATTTTATTAACGTTTTCGACAAATATCGTCGTGAGCTGACTTTCTTGTATAAGTAAGAAGGAAAGGTACTATTGCCGTGCTGTAGCCATTACAATGCTATAGAATCTGCATCGAAAATTTAACTTTAT
>NW_016920771.1:0-843 GCF_001483705.2 Eufriesea mexicana
TCCTTGTTTATGCAAGAAAGAGAGCTGACCACCGTATTAATCGAAAATGTCAATAAAATTGATATATCCAGCCAGATTCCATAGCATTGCAATGATTATAGCTTGCCAATATAATCTTCCCTCCCTGTTTTTGCAAGGAAGTTAGTTCACCACGATATCATTCGAAAATGTCAATAAAAATGAATTTTCCAGGCAGATTCTATACCATTGCAATGGTTATAGCTTGCCAATATAATCTTTCCTCCTAGTTTGTGGAAGAAAGTAATCTCACCGCGATATTAGTCGAAAATGTCGATAAAATTGAATTTTCCAGCCAGATTCTGATGCATTGCAACGGCTATAGCACGCAAAAAGTATCTTTCCTCCATACTTATGCAAGAAAGCTGGCTCACCACGTTATTATTCCAATAAGGAAGCTGCCTCACCACGTTATTATTCCAAAATGTCAATAAAATTGAATCTGCCAGGCACATTCTATATCATTGCAATGGTTATACCAAGCGAAAGGCTTCTTTCCCCCTTATTTATGCAAGAAAGGTAGCGCTCCAAAATATTATACGAAAATGTCAACAAAATTGAATTTTCCGGCCAGATTCTATAGCATTGCAATGGTTATAGCTTGCCAATATTATCTTTCCTCCTTATTTCTGCGAGGAAGTTAGCTCACCACGACATTAGTCGAAAGTGTCAGTAAAATTGAATTTTCCACCCAGATTACAAAGCATTGCAGTGGCTATAGCACGTCAATAGATTCTTTCCACCTTATTTATGCAAGAAAGCTGGCTCTCCACGATATTAGTCAGAAATGTAAATGAAATTGAATTTTCCAGCCAGATTCTAATG
>NW_016920772.1:0-550 GCF_001483705.2 Eufriesea mexicana
AACGCAGTTAGCTCACCACGATATCAGTCGAAAATGTCAATAAAATTGGATTTTCCAGGCAGAACCTACAGCATTGCAACGGCCATAGCACGCCAATAGTGTCCCTCCTCCTTATCTAAGCAAGAAAGCCAGCTCACCACGAAATTTGTCGAAAATGTCATTATAATTGTATTTTCGAGCCAGATTCTGCAGCATTGCAATGGCTACAGTAGGCCAATGGAATTCTTCCCCCTTACGTACACAAGGGAGTTAGCTCACCACGATATTAGTCGAAAAAGTCAATAAAATTGAATTTTCCAAGTAGATTCAATAGCATTGCAATGGCTATAGCACGCCAATAGAAGCCTTCCACCTTATTTAAGTAAGAAAGTTAGCTCACCACGATATTAGTCGAAAATGTCATTAAAATTGAATTTTCCAGCTTGATTCTCTACCATTGCAATGGCTATAGCACGCCACTAGAACCTTTCCTCCTTATTTATGCAAGAAAATCAGCTCACCACGATATTAGTCGAAAATGTTTATAAAATTGAATTCTCCAGCCAGATTC
>NW_016920772.1:869-1130 GCF_001483705.2 Eufriesea mexicana
CTATAGTAGACCAATAGAATTCCTCCTCCTTACGTATACAAGGGAGTTAGCTCACCACGATATTAGTCGAAAATAACAATAAAATTCAATTTTTTAGCCTGTTTCTATAGCAATGCAATGGCTATAGCACGCCATTAGAATCTTTCCTCCTTATTTATGCAAGAAAGTTACTTCACCACGATATTAGTCGAAAATGTCAATAAAATTGAATTTTCCTGCCTGATTCTATAGCATTCCAATGGCTACGGCACGCCAATAGAA